>NC_041218.1:4175579-4187512 GCF_002837175.3 Physeter macrocephalus | reverse complement strand
TTTTTTTTTTTTGCGGTACGCGGGCCTCTCACCGCTGTGGCCTCTCCCGTTGCGGAGCACAGGCTCCGGACGCGCAGGCTCAGCGGCACGTGGGATCTTCCCGGACCGGGGCACGAACCCGTGTCCCCTGCATCGGCAGGCGGACTCTCAACCACCGCGCCACCAGGGAAGCCCAGCTCAGGATCTTTTATAAAGTGTCTTGAGTAGAACTGTAGAGCATAGATAGGGCAGTCCTGCTTTTCCAGAGTCCTGTGCAAGTCTTTACTTGATGGATCGCTGGGTCTTCCTGTTGGGACATGTAAATACCCTAAGTTGGCCTTTTCCTGTGCCTCGATGATTTCCCTCCCTTCTCTGATCTGTCCTGGTCGCTAATTTGGATTTTGAACTCCCTGTATTATTCCTAAGAGGTGTGGTGTGTTTCCAGAACACTGGCATCTTCGTTCACCTGTGGGCAGGTGCTGGGCGTGAGGAGCCCCAGGTGGATGCCTGAATGGACAGGTGTTCATTTCTGAGCTCAGGATGAACGGCTTTTATGAGAAAGTCCATGGTTCTAGTTGTGCTTTTCTTTCTTTTAAGAACTTCTTCAAGCTCTAATGCGTCCGATAAGAGGAGAGAGAATTCCACACACCGTGTATTTTCCACTTAAAACTACGATGAAATTGAAGCTCATGCTCAACTTTAGTGGTCACCATATGTGGTTTTTTCCTAGCACCGCTAGGCGGTTGTCTCGCACCAGCTGGGTGTCCTGTAATTCAGCTCAGTCCCAACCCCATCTATCTGGAGAGAGCATCCGATCCCACAGGTAAAGGGCTCAGTCCCAAGACTGCTTCCTCTTCAGACGACAACTCAAGTCTAGCTGCTTCTGTGCTTCTGAAAGATCGGCTAGAGATCAGAGGTTCCCAGGACCCCTCCTTGGGTTCCATTAAATTTGCTAGAATGGCTCACAGAACTCAGGAAACCAGTTTACTTATTGGATAACCGGTTTATGACAAAGGATATTAAAATACAAATGAAGAGGGCTTCCCTGGTGGCGCAGCGGTTGAGAGTCCGCCTGCCGATGCAGGGGACGCGGGTTCGTGCCCCGGTCCGGGAGGATCCCACGTGCCGCGGAGCGGCTAAGCCCGTGAGCCACAACTACTGAGCCTGCGTGTCCGGAGCCTGTGCTCCGCAACGGGAGGGGCCACGACAGTGAGAGGCCCGCGTACTGAAAATAACTAAATAAATAAAAATAAAATAAAATAAAATACAAATGAAGAGCCATATGAAGAGCTACACAGGGCCAGGTCTGGAAGGGTCACAGACACAGGAGCTTCTGTCCCTGGGGAGGTTGGGGTGCCGCCAGCCCTGGTGTGTCCTGGCTCACCAACCCGGAAGCCCTCCACACACCCCACCCTTTGGGGTTCTTATGGAGGCTCCATCACATAGGCAGTCTTGATTAAATCGTCAGCCGCCAACCACTGATTCAATCTCTAGCTTCTGTCTTCTCCCTGGAGATCAGAGGGTGGGAGTGAGAGTTTCGACCCTCTTATCCTGGTTGGTTCTCCTGGAAACCAGCCCCATCCTTCAGGGATTCCCTAAGGTCACCTCGTTAACAAGAACTCAGATGTCATTTAAAGGGGCGTGTTATGAATAACAAGATACTCATCTCACTTTAAGGGTCTGAAGTGATTTCAGGACAAAAGACCAAATATTATGACAGAAGGCGCCCTGTGGCTCTTACGGCTCTGGATGTCCCAAGGCTTTGGGAGCCGTGAACTGTGGCTGCAGACCAAACTGTGTATTTGTTATAAATCACAACATCACAATTCAATAACTACCACCTCAGTACCCTTTTTATTTCGGGAGGTAGATAAATTAATCCCAGGTCATTGTTGTCTTTGCCTTTCATTACTTTAAAATAAGTTCAATGAGGAGGAGACTTTTGTGACCTCCTTTGGTTTCTTGGAGCCAGTTCTATTGGATTAACAGGACCCACAGCTTAGAACTCAAGAAAGAGCATGTCCCAGACCTCATAGGACACATGCACACACTGAGCTGAGAGGCTGGAGCTGGACAGAACCGGTCAGAATTCCCCTTTATCCCTGTGGCTCCTGGGAGGATGGGGAAAGTGTTGCCACACACGTGTGATGCACCCGCTTCCCAGAGGTAAGTGCTTGCACGCCTGTTGAGCAGAGTGCAGACTGGTTGGGTGGAAGCTCTGTGGGCACGGTCACCTTGGTAGCTTGACTTTCTTAGCTCTGAAGGGAAAGGAAAGCAACCACGCTGTAATAACCACGGTGCCAAGGGTGTTCTGGTTTCCAGGCTGGTGTTACTCATTGGTGACAGGAAAAAGGAATTGCTGGCCAAAGGCCAGCCGCAAGACCTGGTTGTCAATGTACCGGCTGTGATTGGGTCTCAAGCATGGGGAGGAACTAGGGCCAATTGCTTTCCTTCGTGATAATGGTGTTTGAAAAATAAGATTTTCCTCTTTTTTTCGCAGCCCCTATTAGGCAACATACAGTTTTACTTCAAGCAATTCTCTTTTTGTGATTTTGGGTTGTTTGGGTTTGTTGTGGTTGTTGTTGTTGAGTTACATGAGCTGTTTGTATATTTTGGAGATTGAAGCGCTGGTCAGTTGCATCGTTTGCAAATATTGTCTCCCATTCTGTGGGTTGTCTTTTCTCTGTTTGTGATTTCGGTGGCCTGTAAACAACATGGAGTAAAACCTCTCCTAATGGGAACCCAACTGTGAACTTGAGCCGACGAGACTAACAGTCTCCTATGATTCTAGCACTTGAGGCTGAAATGGAACTTCTAGGGTCTGTTCTTGACTCTATATACATTGGGTCATTTTTCTATACCTTCTAATTCTACCTTTTTGGAAACTGAGAGTTAATGCTCTTCAAGCCAGAATTCTCTCTTTCTTACAAAAGGATTCAATTGTGGACTAGAAGCTCTATGCTCAGGAAAAAGAAGAATTAACACATTTTTATAAAAACTACCATTATTTATAACAGAATACCAAGGATTTTCTGGTTGAATACGAGTTTCCCAGAAATTTCTGTGTATCTGACCAAATCAAATCCTGATACACTTTCCATAATAGGATTTTTTTTTTGCTCTTCTTCCTGTGACTTGGTAAACGGTGCATATATTTTTTAAGATCCCACTCTTTTTCTTTTTTTTAACATCTTTCTCGGAATATAATTGCTTTACAATGTTGTGTTAGTTTCTGCTGTATAACAAAGTGAATCAGCTATACATATACATATATCCCCATATCTCCTCCCCCTTGCGTCTCCCTCCCTCCCACCCTCCCTACCCCACCCCTCTCGGTGGTCACAAAGCACCGAGCCGGTCTCCCTGTGCTATGCGGCTGCTTCCCACTAGCTAGCTGTTTTACATTTGGTAGTGTATATATGTCCATGCCACTCTCTCACTTCGTCCCAGCTTACCCTTCCCCCCCGCCCCCCGTGTCCTCAAGCCCATTCTCTACGTCTGCGTCTTTATTCCTGTCCTGCCCATAGGTTCTTCAGAACCATATATATATTTTTTAGATTCCATATGTATGTGTTAGCATACGGTATTTGTTTTTCACTTTCTGACTTATTTCACTCTGTATGATAATTTACAGTTTGCATAGCACCTTTAGAGATTATAAAGCAACTTTGCACGCACTCTTTTATGATATTAGAGCAACCCATTGTGTGGACAGGCCAAATATCATTTCTTTTTTATGGTTGAAATTGCTGAGATTGGGAGAGATTATTCAGCGGCTCCCCACTCCCGGGCCAGGGTCTTTGTTGCCCATCACGTGTTCTTTCAAAAATTCTCTTCTTTCCCACCACAACTGGAAGGAAATATAGAGCCTGAATTTTGGAAGGGAATCTAGAAACCATCTAGAACAAGATCTCTTCTAAGGCTCTGTCTCTGTAGGATTTCTAGCCTTTTCTGGAACTCACGCAGGGACCCAGAGCTCCGGCCATTGTTGACAAGTTCTACTTGCTAGAACAGTGTTTCTTCTGTTCACATGAAACCTACCTTCAGGGGATTTCCCATAGTCCCAGCTCGAAGCCTTTGAACTATGGAAAGTTAGTCTAATCCCTGCTTTAAGCTACAATCTGACCTTCATCCGATGGCTGCCCTGTGTCTCCTTTGTGGTCACTTTTCCAGGAAAAACATGTCCTTCCATTTATTTACATTTGATTGGAGTGACTATGGATTTAACCATTAGAGATTCCTTATTTCCATCCATCCATTGCTATCTGTTTCCATTTCTTAGCTTCCCCAAGTCTCTCCCTATTTTATGGTTGTTGTTGATTTTTCACCGGTTTAAAACTAGGTTACAAAGCTATGATTAAATTCAGGTGTGCACAACAAAGGTGGTCTTTTCAAAATGGAGCATCGTCTTTTGTGAAAATCTCCAGAGAGGAGAAGGCTAAGACTTCTGGACAGGAAGTTGTGACATTCACAACTGGTTTGGGTTTGCTTCCAGAGAAGAGAGAAGCCATCCCCGCAGAGCTTTACAACAATTGATGAGGCTTTTGCAAAGCAAGAATTATTTCAGTCTAGCTGATAGAAGGTGATACCGCCTCAGATCTCTTGCCTGCTGTTTGTTGTATAAGAAGCAGTTCAGTATCACCTGGAAACAAGAAGCTCCAACAACTTAGAATTCACCCTTCTGTTTCCTTGAGAAACATATGAGACCCTGACCAGGGCTCATCTGCCCTAGGACCTTCTAGTAAGGGAGGGAAAGGCATAACCAGGGGAAGGCAAATTAAAATCGCGGTGACAAACCACCCAATGAGAAGTCAAATATTTATTAAAGATTTATAACACTTAATTTTGGCAAAGATGTGGAACACTGCAGGGTGGTGGGGGGCACATCTGAAACTTTGCGAACGATTTCGCATTAGCTGCACGTGGACGATCTACATGCCCCGTGACTCCCTGTCTCACGGCCAGGCATGTACCTGCAAGAAATCCTTGCAGATGTGCACCCAGGGGCAGGTACAAGAATGCTGATGGCAGGAATGTTTGTACTAGCGTCAGACTGGAAGCCGGTCAAATCCCCACCACCGGTAGGATGCAAGACTCCATCAGTGTATTGATACAGCAGGGTACCAGACAGGGGCAAAAACAGGGACACAAGCTCAAAAACACAGGGACTTTCCCAAACACACCACTGAGCAGAAGAAGCCGGGCCTGAAAGAATACGTACCGTGTGGCTTTGTTTATACAAAGTTCAAAACAGGTAAAGCTAAGATGCCCTGTTAGGGGATGCTGATATGGAATCCCTGATGGATGGGATATTTTTAGAAAAATTAAGGGAATTCTGACTGTACAAATCAAAGAACCATTACCTCTGGTTGGTGGGTAGAGGAGGTTATGGCAGGGAGGCATTCGGGGGGCTTTAAAAGTGTGGGGAGGATTCTCATGCTTGACCGTGGTTTACACAGGCTGCTTCGTAATAGTTCCCTCTAGGTCTGTACCTTGATATTGGACGCATTTTTCTGTACCTGTGTTGCATTTCACAAGGCGTAGAGACAGATTGTAAAATGTATTTTGCATCTACTGGGCGAATGGATGGTCCACATATGGCGGACATAGACCCCCTTTTTCCTGTGGAAGAAAACCAACCGTAGCCCTTAGAAGTCAAGGGGCTGTTGATGTTGAGTATCCCGTTGTCTGTGAGGCATGGTAAGTCCCATGTGTGAAGGTAAATATCAGGGCTGCCCTGTGGGAGCCCCCAGGGAATGACAGAAGCCAGCAGTGTGGCCAGAGACAGGGATGGTCTCCAGACACAGGGCGGGTCAGGAACCGTGAGAGAAAGGAACCGCCAAAGGCAACAGCTGCAGGATAAGAAGCCAGGGGCACTAGAAAATGGAACAGATCTATCAGGAGAGTTGAGACAGGCTGGAAAATACTAACAGAGCCCTTGGGGACCACTGACCCTGGGGAGGAACTGTCCTCAGTTGTGGACATCAGAGGCCTTCTAAAAAGAGCAGTGTCGACGGGCAAACAGCGGCCGAGAGTAAGAAGCCAAATCCGGCCTGTGTACCCTGACACTGAATTAAATCTCGGAGACAAGAGTTCTGGGTGAAGTAGAAAAGAACAGCTTCATTGCTTTGCCAGGCAAAGGGGGCCACAGCCGACTAGTGCCCTCCAAACTGTGTGTCCCGCCCTGGAGGGGGTCGTGAGGAGTTTTATAGGAATGGTTCAAAGAGGGCGTGGTCAGCTTGCGGACACTCTTCTGATTGGTTGGTGGTGAGGTCATCGGGAGTCGGCATCATCAGCCTTCTGGGTCCAACCGCTCTGGGGTCTGTTTGCTTGTGGGCGGCAGACAGTTAACTTCTCCTGCCTGGTGGGGGCTTCAGAATCTGCAGAACAGCTCAAAGATTTGTTCTGTGTATCCCTTGAGGGGAACCGGGACCCTGCCCCAAGGCTGCACTGTTGTTTCCTGACCGCTCCCCCCTTGTCTCTGCATGCCCTCGCTTCCCTGATTAGCAACTGTTTGAACCTGCCCTTTGGAACTCTGGGAAGGTCACGGAGGCTGAATGAAGCCTATTTCCTGTAATCAAGAAACAGGGGACACAGAAAGGCTTTTGTGCCCAAGAGCCCCACAGGGTCCTGCTCATTTCAAAAACACAAGTGATGAAAACCACCCTTATTTCTCCTAGAACCCAAGGTCTTGCCTGACTTGTATGCCATCTAAGTGCAACTCGCCCCTGAAGGTCTGACCAGATCATGGGCTTTGCTGATTTGTGTGTGCATTTTACTCAGGTAGCCTCACTCTAGTGAAGTGGGTTTTGCATCCTGAAGAGTGGGCTTTATGAAATCTTGCTGCTGATTCATTACTAGAGAAGAAGGGAGGTAGAAACAAGGCACTGGGCTTCCATTAATTTCAGAATTAACAGCCGCACAGAAGTTCAGAGGTGAATGGGAAGAAATGTCCTCTTCTGCTGCCGCCGCCGCTGCTTTGTCTGATTCCTCGGAAACCAAATTTATATCCTCCCTCGAGACTGTGACGAGCCGTCTCTGTTTCTCCCGTGGCAATCGCACGCCCAGCTTGAGGACGTTGAGCCCCGCTCCTAGGACAGGACTGTTCCCCCGACCTTAGCAGCCCACCGTGATCTCCGCCTAAAAGAAAGAATCCCTTGACCCTAAAGACAGTCGGGTGTTGGCTGACCAGGAATGAGATGGGACTTCTCTCTTAATCCCCCTTTTGTTTGTGGATTTGCTTGTTTTGTTTTCTCCTGAATTATGTTTTTCTCTGAAAATATAAGCTTGGGTTAATAAGCCTACTGAAGAGGCAATGTCCAAACAGTTCCTTGTTTCTGGAAAGAAGAGGAGACTGACTTGGTCTAGGTGGCAAGTGCCATTGTTTTTGTAGACTCCCTTGAAAAACTGATCCGCTGTGAATGACAAATGTTGCTGCCATATCAGCAAACAACGGATGCTGTGGCCATCAGGCCATCAAGCCATCGGCGGTTCCCAGTGGTGAGCCCTGAGGGAGCTCGAGATGGAGACAGACTGGCTGCCCACTGCCCCGCCCTCAGCCACTGCAGGCCCCACCCCACCCATGTACGCCCTGGGGGGACTCAGGATGGGAAAGCACAGGACACCGGCCCCAGAGCGCTGAGGGTGCTTCTCAAGGCATGATTTCCCTGAACTCAGACTCATGCATCTTCCCATACTTAGAAGAGCGCTAAATTCATTAACCTGAGATGTCTGGTTTTCTTTAATTAACGGTTTTGATGTTCCAACTCCCTGGTCTTTGTTGCAAACCTCTAAGTACGCTGGCTCCTCGCCTACCTCTTCGGAACAATCTCTAGAGCTAACTGACAGGCTGCCTCCTGGACTTGAAGTCCTCAGAAAGTCTGCCAAATAAAACATAATTCTCAACGTTTAGATTGTGCATTTTTTTTTTCAGGCCGCACCGCTTTGGATTTTGACTCTCCCTTAAGTTCTCCAGGAACCTTGCAAGTAGCTGCTTTGCAAAACGCAAGTTTAACCTAATTTGATCTCTCAACTGCTGGCTCTGCTCCTGTGTTATTCTCAAAGTGCCGGGGCAGTAATTAAAACGGAGGGTGTTGAAATCAACAGCGCACGCTGATTTTGCTTGAGGGGCGTGAGTGTGTGTGCACAGACAGGCACGTGTGTGCTCACTTGCCTACAGATACTTAGGAAGCTGAGCTCTGCATCCTTCTCATTGTGATACTTGGAGACCATCCATTATAATCTGAAATGCATGCGGGAATTAACCTGGTGTAGACTCCCAGTTTGGTTTCTCGAGATGAAGCAGTCATCACTACTGTCGGCTTGAGGAAAAACAAAAAACATAGGAGCCGGGAGGTTAAGTTTTATTCAGAGACTTGCTGAGGGCTGTGGCCTCTCAGTAGCTCTGAGGAAACTGCTCTGAAGAGGAGGGGAAGAAGGCAGTTTATATATGATTTTTTTTGGTAGGAAATACATGCCATCAAGTATCCATCTTGATAAGAGGTTGCTGCTAGTCACAAAGAACAGAGATCCTCAAGTTAATGATTTTAGTGCTTTTGTATGTACGGGAAGATGCAGGAATCTGGGGTCATTGGAATTCTTCCAGAGATGTGCGTTTCACTGTTTAAGGGCCTGCTCACCCACAGCACATGGTGCCTCGTTGGGTTTTCATGCTGAATTCCTCTCCGGGTGCACTGTCAGTCAGCTCTGCCGGGGGTTAGGGCTTAACCCTGTGGAACTGGGTACACTGCTTTGAAGGTCGTTCTGGAGAGTGGCTCTCAAAGGGTGGTGCCTGGACCAACTTCACATGGGAACTTTTGAAACGCAAATTCTTGTGCTCACCCAGAGCTACCCAAATGGAAACCGGGAGGGTGGGTCCAGCATCTGTACTTTATTTTTTCTGTATCCTGCTTTTATTGTTTTGCAGCAGAAATCCCAACGTAGACCATAACTGCAAATATTCGGCTATGCAAAAGGGAATATTGCTTAGGTACAAATGGGAGACAGGAATTTTCTTAAATAAATACTTAAACATAAGTCAGTCTTACAAGCAGCTGGAGTCTAGGTCTGGTGATTCTGGTGCATGCTAAAATTTAATTCTGAATTTACCAGTTCTCCAACTTTCTGGGGCGAAAGGCCATTTATTTTGCTTTTGTTTTTTAAATTTCCGTGCCATCATAGATCAGTACTTTTATAAAATGCAATCACAATGAAATAATTTTTTAAAAAATGATATATAAAGTACACACCCTGAGTTTGTATTATTAGATCCAAAGATCTAAAATTACCCCGTCAAATTGCTGTAAACCTTTCTAAATGGCAGGCTCTCAATTTCTCTATTTATCTCTTAGAGAACCAGTGAGAAGAGGTTGCCCACGGGCTCTTGGTCGCAGACCACGCTCAGAATAGCCTTCGGCTGGCGGGCCTTGGAAAGCCTTCCTCTGCCGTCTACTGCTGGGTAGCATGGCCTGTTATCTGTCCAAACCCCTGGTGGGAAGTATAATTAAAAACAAAATCTCCTCCCAACCCAGCATCTCTCGCCACATAGAAGAGAAAGAAGCCAGTTTTATTATTGAATGAACATTAAACAGTACTGCAAAGACAGACAGAATCCTCCCTCTTGAGAGGCTTCTTTAACTATTAAAAAGATTTACAGACAAGATTGGAAAAGAACTGAGGAAGAAGTTCTGAAAAAAATGGGGAGTAGGGCAGTGTCTCTTCCCTTATTTGCAACAGGGAGAAATTAAGCCCCTTATTTTTAATTTGTATTTGCCCTCATACCCCTAAATGCTGAAGGTATCATGTCTTATTTTTCTTTTTCTTTTCAGCCTTATCAGTAACATGCTTTATGGTAGCAAGCAGGTCTGTGAGTTATGAACCCAGAGTAACATTATTTTCCTAGAGTAACCATTTCATTTTAAAATCGATTCATTAGGGGGTGCTGACAGGGGTAGAATTAGGATCAAAAGATGACTTTCATTTTTTGAGTTTTGCCATTAAGGAAGAATTGGGTGTTTTCCCACTTTTCACTAAATTTTATTTTTGGCTATGAGTATTGTACATGATTCATTTTTTCAGACATCTAGGAAATGTTAATTATTGCAGATAAGACTTTATTCTAAAGCCTACCACAAAGGCTTTTTTCCTTGTCAATACATATAAAGGCGATAATGTTGAAATGATCTTATGCAAATTTGAAAATTCCCTATTACGTTAACAATGCTAATGACAGCTAATGCATTCCCAAAGCTTCTGTGTGATCCAAAACAGTCTCAAAGCGCTTAGAAATGTTTCAGGACCACCCAGCAAATACGGGAGCAGTGGAATCTTTCATGGAGATTAGTTCCTTGAAAAATGGATTCTGTGTGAATTTAAGCGAGTACGAAGAGCTGAAAAGTCCCTGTAGCGCAATATGCAGAGGTAGGTCTCTGTGGACCCTTTTCTCCCAGATCTTGGAGTGGCTAAGGAATCTGGGAGGAGTGGTCACTGCAGTAGTTAGAAAGGGGAACTGTCTTTGTATAACAAAGCAGAGGAAGGTGGTGAGGAAGGGCTAATACAAAAGCAGGTCAAGTGATGATAATGAAGAACCATCCTCTTGCGAATGTCAAGTCTCTGCCAGGACCAACCGAGTGACTACAGCAACGACACTGTTCATTTGGGTTATGCCTTCAGACCCCTGTTTTTCCTCTACTGACCCAGGGAATTCTTCCTGCAACGTGTTTGGAGAATAGAGAGTCACACTCTTTGTAGTAGCTTTCCTTAGGTTGACTCAGGTTGCCTTGGGGTCTTGGCACACACGCATCTTACTCTAGAAGCTTTTCTCACTGCTTCAAGCCCTGTGTCCTCCCTCCTTTCTTCCTTGAACTCCTTAATATTAAACACAAATGAGGAAAGGTGTGTGGAGCTTGCACTACAGTGTAGTTGTAGGAAGAACACCATTCGGGTACCTTCTGGAAGTTCCCACGTGGCATCTTTAGAGTAGAGCCTTGTGGGGAAATGTAATTAAAAACAGCCTCCCTGCCCAGGAATCCTCTCCACGTAGGTAGGAGGGAAAGAAAACACTTTTATTCTTTGAGTTGGCATTAAATCAGAATGCCCATCACAGGTGATCCACCAAGAAAATGCCAAGAAGGAGGGAAATCTCACCCCTTATATATGGCCAAGCAGGTGTGGCTCCTGCCATACATGTTTTCATGATAAACAGTAACTAGTCCTCAAGTAAGAGGCCTTGACGGCACCATTTGTGGACATAGTTCATTCCAGTGGTCACTTGGTCGTCTGGTGACCATCTGTGTCAGTTTATTGGCTTCATCCAGAGGCAAGGCAAACGTTTGCATGTTGGGGCAAGGTGTCCACCAATTAATGTTAGGCTCCTGTCCCCGCAGGACCTGGGAGATGGGGGTCTCTCTCCCTGGATGTTGACAGTTTATAAGGATGGCGGCTCCCAGGGTCCTGGGAAAGGCATCCGTGGGTCAGAAAGCTGACGAAAGGCGTCTCTAGTCTAGAAAAAGATACGTTTGAAAGAGATGAAACAGCGCCTACAATGGCAAGCTTTCTAAGGTAAATGCTCTAAGAAAAAGAGAGGGAATTTTTTCCCTTATTTTCAACCAGGAGAATAAGCTTCTTATTTTTTTTTCCCTTTTTTACAATTGAAGTGTAGTTGATTTACAGTGTTTCAGGTGTTCAGCAAAGTGATTCAGTTCTGCATGTATATATGTTCTTTTTCAGATTCTTCTCCATTATAGGTTATTACAAGACACTGAATATAGTTCCCTGTGCTGTACCGTGGGTCCTTGTGGTTTATTTTATGTGTGGTAGTGTGTATCTGTTAATCCCCAATTCCCAGCTCATCCCCACCGGAAGCCTCTTATTTTTAATCTGTATTTGTCTTTTTTTTTTTTTTTTTTTTGCGGTACGCGGGCCTCTCCCTGCTGTGGCCTCTCCCCTTGCGGGGC
>NC_041218.1:4172584-4175456 GCF_002837175.3 Physeter macrocephalus | reverse complement strand
GGCTCACGGGCCCAGCCGCTCCGCGGCACGTGGGATCCTCCCGGACCGGGGCGCGAACCCGGTTCCCCTGCATCGGCAGGCGGACGCGCAACCACTGCGCCACCAGGGAAGCCCCCTGTATTTGTCTTTAAAGCCAAAACGTTCAAAGGAGTAACCTGCACAACAGCCAGCAAAGCCACAGACGCTCGCCAGCAGTGACTGGACAGAGGCTGAGGGCTTGAGAGGTCAGCAGGCTCAGGTGACTCAGGCCAGAGACCCCAGTGCTTGATGGGACCATGCCTTCTTCCCAGAATCTACGAGAAAGAAGCACACTCAGCCGAACAACTGCAGCAGGGCTTGCCTCCCGTGGGCCGGAAGGAAGCGTTAGGGTCCTGCCCTGGGTGGGAGGGCAAAGCTGTGGGCGGAGGAGCTGACGGGCCGCAGACCTCTGCTCTTAGGAGCTAGTGCTTCCCTCAGTCCCGCTTCCAAGAGCGATTATCGTTCAGTGCTTGGCACGTGGTAGGCGATGAGGTAGGCACTTTGCATGCTGCATCTCGCCAAACTCCCATAACGGCCCTGCGTGGAGGGAATAGTATCTCCATTTCTCAAATGAGGCTCAAAGAAGCTCAATTGGAAAATTGCCCGCGGTCACTTAGATGGAAGGGAGAAGTCCAGGATCATCTAACTCAGACATGTGGGGCTTGCTCTGGTCTTAGGAGAAGGGATCAAGCTTTAGGTTTTGCCCAGGCAAAGAGGAAACTTTTCAATATATGAAAAAAGGTAATCACTCAGTAAAATATTAATGCCCTGTTTGCTGAGGCCACGTGAAGGGCATTTGGAAGCTGGTCCGATAATTCAGTTTGTTGGCTATCATAATACTTTGACTTTTCATTTTATCTTCTTACCCTTCCATCACATCATCTTTTGATTATTCATGTGTTCAGTGTGGGCTCCAGAATTAAGGGTTTGTGTTGCTATTAACTACGCCCAGTACTTTCTATTCTTTAGGCATCACAGGAGTTCACCAGAGGTGCCCTGTCTGCTACTTAAGTGGGGGAGAGCTTTGGTTAGCAGGGCTTTTTGCTGTTTTCAGAAGTTGTCAGTCTCCGGCCCCATGACAGGCGTAGGGTTCTCTGTGTCAAGAAGCAGGTGGGCAAATATTTCGCCAAGCAGAGGAGTCAAATGTGGGGTTCTTGGGCCCCGGATCTCCTCTAGCTTTCAATTCCTTAGCCTTGGGTTAATTTGCCCGTTCCTGGCATACTCAACAGTTAGAGAAGGGCAAGTGGAGGGGATAAAACTGAACTCCTCCGATGCTGACGATCTCATTAAAAGTCTGGTGGGTGTAGCAGTGGGACCGTGGGGTGACAGTGCGCCTTCTGGCTCTCACTTTCCCTTATTATTTCTTGAATGGTTGGTGAGTCCGGGGCATTTGCTCACCATCTGGGGAGCGTCTCTCCTATGCAGACATCACGCGGGCTCTCGAGAGGACCCCTCAGTGAACAAAATATAATCCTCCCTGCCCCTTTTGGGGCTTCCATTCTAGTGGCAAAAGTAATATGTAACTGGTTACAAAACTAATTATGTAACTACAAGTCTGATGCATTCTGCAAAGAAAGTAGGCTGAGATTCTTAGTATTTCAACATAGGCAACGCAGTCCAGTTTTGGCTGATTTTACAAATAAGGAAGGAGGTTTGAAGCTAGTATCTATGTGAAAAAGGTATGATACACTGATGAGAAAGATGATTCTCTCAAGTTGTCGATCCAAAGGCAAAATAAAAATGTCATAATTACGAATATTTCTTCAGAGGGATTAAATCAGTATATAGTGGCAATTTGCCAGTACAGCAAGGAGCTTAAAACGAAAAGTTTCAGTGAAATTTAAAGTGAAGCTTGGGTATTTTATAATTTTTGAGAGTTGTGAGAGAAATCTAAGATACTTAATTGAGGAAAGGCATACGGACTCACTTCAGGTGTAAAGCGCTTATAAGATGTCAGGAAACAAGGAAGTATGCGGGGCACCTGAGAGGAGTGACAGGTGAGCAGAATCAGTTGATTTTTTTTTTTTTTCTTTTGCGGTACGCGGGCCTCTCACTGTCGTGGCCTCTCCCGTCGCGGAGCACAGGCTCCGGACGCGCAGGCCCGGCGGCCACGGCTCACGGGCCCAGCCGCTCCGCAGCACGTGGGATCTTCCCGGACTGGGGCACGAACCCGTGTCCCCCGCATCGGCAGGCGGACTCTCAACCGCTGCGCCACCGGGGAAGCCCCAGAATCAGTTTTGAAAAGTGGAGATTGAATTGCGATTTGATGCTGGAAGCAAATACCAAAGAACTTAGAGCCACTAATAGTGAATCAATAGAAAGCAAAGCTACAGTGAAGCTTGGAGGGTGGAACTTACAATTCACAAAGTTGAGAAAAAAAATAAACTAAGATGATGAATAGAAGGGTTACACATGTAGTTTTGTTTATCAGTGGAATATATTTTCAGAGCATTGAAGGCCACTCAGCTTCAACTTTTATGAACAAATATGTATCAAAGTGGAAGAAAAATACTTCAGCCTTCTATTAAAATAATATCAAATCTCATTAGCTACTACAAAAGCTAATACTTAAGAGCTAAGCATTCTGATGCCTTTTGTGTTAGTCAGATCACAGCTGGATTTTCAGTTCTGGGGACTTAAATAAATAGGGCCAGGCAAGGTGGTACACATCCAGAAGAGAGGCATCACCATCAAGAAAGGTAAGAAATTGTGTTAGCAAAAGAAATTTGAGGGCTTCCCTGGTGGCGCAGTGGTTGCGCGTCCGCCTGCCGATGCAGGGGAACCGGGTTCGCGCCCCGGTCTGGGAGGATCCCACGTGCCGCGGAGCGGCTGGGCCCGTGAGCCGTGGCCGCTG
>NC_041218.1:4158802-4172319 GCF_002837175.3 Physeter macrocephalus | reverse complement strand
GTGAGCCATGGCCGCTGAGCCTGCGCGTCCGGAGCCTGTGCTCCGCAACGGGAGAGGCCACAGCAGAGGGAGGCCCGCATACCACAAAAAAAAAAAAAAAAAAAAAAAAAAAGAAATTTGAGGTGAATGGTGTTTAACCTGGGTGTGGTGGTTAATTTTATGTGTCAGCTTGACTGGGCCACAGTGCCCAGATATTTGGTCAAACATCATTCTGGATGTTTCTGTGGGGGTGGATTTGAATGAGATTAATATTTAAGTCAGTGGACTTTGCGTAAAGCAGATTGCCCTCCATAGTGCAGGTGGGCCTCACCCAATCAGTTGAAGGCCTAGATAGAACAAAAGACTCAACTCCCCCGAGCAAGAGGGATTGTGCAGCAGACGGTCTTCAGACTCGAGCCACAACGTCAGCTCGCTCCTGGGTCTCCTGCCTTCTGAGCCACCCTGTAGATTTTAGACTTGCCAGTCTCCATAATTGAGTGAGCCAATTAAAAAATGTCTCTTTTTTTATATATGTACACATCTTGTGGGTTCTGTTTCTCTGCAGAATGCCCACTCATGCACTGGGATGGAGGGTGTGACAGGTGTTCATAAATATTTGGAGGGCTTTCATGGAAATACGATCAGATTTATTTTGTGTGATTTTTGAGAGTTCCAGATACTAGGATTGAAATTAGAGGCTGGCAGTGTTTAGCTTAATAGAAGGAAGACAACAAAAATTGACACATCAATCTAAAAATTAAAAAAAATATATGAGTTGACATGTTAGATAGCAAAATTCAAAACATTTTGCTGTTTATAAAGTTAGGGGATAATCAGTTGCACAAGATATTATAGAAATGACTCAGTGTGTCCATTGGGAGTTAGAATTATAAAGAATTTTGGAAGTTTCTAGTCTAACAGTCTGTATTTCTGGTAACACACATTGTGAGGTGCGAGAAACATTTGTTTATTTTATAACGGATGAAACAATAGACTTAATAAAAAGCTGAAGGTATAGTTATGGCTTTTAAATGGAAAATTCAGACCACAACAATATTGTGTGAAATCATTAAATGCAGCTAGATAGGAGCAAAACCCTGGAAATAGTGACAGATTCTCGTTATTTTAATACTACTTGTTATAGATATGGATAGAAAAAAATGCAGATAGTGGAGTATCAGTAAAGATCCATTTGAAATATAAAGGGAGTGGTAAGCAGACACGATTTTTGTGTAACTATGGTTACACGGTAAAGGAACAGAGCTTATTACAGAGACATTTTATTTTTATTTTTTAACATCTTTATTGGAGTATAATTGCTTTACAGTGGTGTGTTAGTTTCTGCTGTATAACAAAGTGAATCAGCTGTATATATACATATATCCCCATATCCCCTCCCTTTTGTGTCTCCCTCCCACCCTCCCTATCCCACCCTCTAGGTGGTCACAGAGCACCGAGCTGATCTCCCTGTGCTATGCGGCTGCTTCCCGCTAGCTATCTGTTTTATATTTGGTCGTGTAGATATGTCCATGCCACTCTCTCAATCCCCTCCCTCTTGTGTCTCCCTCCCGCCCTCCCTATCCCACCCTCTAGGTGGTCACAGAGCACCGAGCTGATCTGCCTGCGCTATGCGGCTGCTTCCCGCTAGCTATCTGTTTTATATTTGGTCGTGTAGATATGTCCATGCCACTCTCTCACTTCGTCCCAGCTTACCCTTCCCCCTCCCCATGTCCTCAAGTCCATTCTCTACACAGAGACATTTTATACAGCTCTTTTTCTAAGGACATTGTATGTATTCTTTAACTCAATTCAACACATTACAAATGAACTAAAAAACTGCCCATCTTCAAGGATTTCAGTAGAAGATTCCTTATGAATACTGTCATATAATGAATGGCTACATTGTCCAAATATTTTTTTGCGAATGAAAATATAAGTGGTCACATATTGAATTTATTCTAAAAGGATTACATATGTGTTGGGTGAAAAGCATTCAGCAATGCATTGTTTTTGTTGTTTTAATTCATTTGGGACTGGTATTTGGTAGGGATATTGCTTTCTTTTGTTCCCACATGGTTTACCTTGAGATCTGAGATAATCACGGGTCTTGAATGGACCTGGTGAGGTTCTGAGTCTGGGGAAGAGGAGGGGTGTTAAGTGACCTCTACGGACTCCTGCAGGAGATCGGGCCTAGCCGGTGCCGCCGCAGCCTCCATGACAAGCAGGGGTCCGTGTTGTCGTAGGGGAAAACCACTGCCCATCAGAGGGACAAATGTGCTCTTATCCTTTTCTGTCTTTAAAAAAAACAAATCTAAAACCCCACAAAACAGCTTGAAGCCGTGGACCCTTCCAGCGACCAGTCCTTCCCTTGCAGGAATGAATAATAACCAAATGTCTCTATTTCCACTCCTCTCATTCCCTCTTAAAGTCTTCTCTGGTCAGGCTTTGGTCCTTGCCACTGCAGGGAAGTCTTGCCACATCACAAGTGACCTCCTTGCAGCCAGATCCAAAGGTCAGCTGACACTGTCAACACCTCCCCCACCAGGGGATGGCCCCCTTCTTTTGGACCCTCTTCTTCTGTTTGCTTCTGGGTCACCGATCTCTCCATCTCAGGGCAGCTCATGTTCATATCCTGTCCCGGCTACAGCTCCCCCCCTCCACCCCGCCCAGAGCTCAGGCATTATTCTTCTGCGCATTTCCAGTTGATCTCATCCAGTCCCCATGGCTTTACGTTCTGATGGTTCCCAAGTTTATATCTCAGCCTCTGAGCTCCAGATTCTGTACCAAAGTTCTTCTCACGTACCTCATGGGCTTATCAAAATGGGCGTAGCCAAAACAGAACTCCTGATTCACTCCTTCTAAAATGGAGCAAGACCCTATGGGGCCTTCCCAGGACAGAACTCCCCCCATGTCCTCCGCCTACCTTTTGTCTGTAGAAAAACTTTAGCCAAAGAATGAATTTAATCAGAGAAGTGAGAAAATGCAGAAGCAAAGGAAAACAGTCAAACATGACCAAATAGTAATAGTTGAGTCGTTAAACAAAGTCAAGGACCTTCAGTTCCTCCTCAAGTGCTGTAGATAATATTTTCAGCCATGTCCTTTGAGCTGCCTTGTAGATACTGAAACCCCTACCAGGTAGAAGAAGTTAACTGCACGATGACCAGCCTGTAGCCATGACATAAGCTGCCACAATCCCTAGAACTGGCCTCAAAGAAATGGGAACAAGCCAACCCTAGAACTGAAGATGAACTGAATTTAAGACAATCAAGATGATGCTCATCAGACCACCATGTGACCAAGTGCAAGATACCTGTCAGAGCTGCCTGTGCTGTTCTGCTTGTAGCCCCCTCTCTCCCTCTATATCAAAACTCCCCTATCAGAGCTCTTACTCCCTGATCGACTGCGGGGGAGTTGGCTTTTGCACATCAGTCCACCTTCTCCGCAGGTTGCCAGCCTCCTGAATAAAACAACCTTTCCTTGCTACCAACCCTTTCCTCTCGAGTATTGGCTTTCGAGTGATGAGCAGCTGTACCTGAGTTCAGTAACACTTCCAAACCTTCTTCTGCCTTAGGCTCCCTGCTGATCTTGGTGGGATGATGGGTCCGTCATTCATGATGAGGTTCAAGCTCAAACACTTGGATGATCCTTGTCTCCTCACTTTCCTTAGCACATCACAGCCAGTTGCTCCATCAACAAGCAGCTCAGGCTTCAGATGCCTCTTGAATCTGACCGCTTCTCTTCTCTTTTAGGACTTTCACGTCAGGCAATGCCACCAGCCTCTCTTACCTGGACCAGAAATAGCTTCTTACTTGGCCTCCCGGCCTCCACTTTGGGTCAGACACAGATCATTCTCTTTATAGCCTCTAGAGTGACCTTTTGAGACACAGGTCAGATTACTTCACTTAATAGCTTCTCACTAGACTAGGATAAAACCTATGTTCTTACCCTGACGCTGCCTGTTTGCTGCAAGTCCCTGCAGCCTCACCTGTTCCATGCCCCTCCTCGAGTGTGCTCTAACCCGTTGGCCTCGCTGGGGTCCCTGCAACACATCAGCCTTATTCAGCCTTGGTTCCCTTCACCTGCTTTCCCTCCACTTGGGGCTCTCTGGCCCTAGATGTTGGCTCCCCCTTTCTGGAATGTCCTTCCTCTAGACCTTCACACTAAACTCATTCTTCACTCTCTACCCACCGCCCCAATATCGTGACACCTCCATAGTCCTTTGCTAACTAGTATCTGGCACTTTTCTTGAAATCATATAATTTATGCACTGGTTGGATTGACGATAATCTGTCCCCACCACCAGAATGTGAGCACCCCAGGGGGGTCTTGCCTCCTTCGCTTTCTGCTTCCCCGGTGCCTGGCGTGTAGCAGGTGCTCTACTGAATCTGGGTGGAAGGGATTAATGTGGGGCTGGGATTGCTCAGAATGTGGTCTTTTAAAACAGCTTTTGAGCGTCTCTACCTTTTTAAAGTTTGCAATTTAAAGGAATTCCGGGCATACGTCTACAAACCGGTAATGAATTTGAACTGAAGCAAGGGAGAGCAGCACAGTAGGATTATGGAGAAGTCCTGTGGGGATTTTCATGGCATAAACAAAATGATATGTGTCAGTCCCTGCTTTCAGTGGCAACATTATAACATGTGGATTCATAAATTGAGGTCAGAAGAAGTTCCTTCTGCGCACACGGGATTCAGAAAGAGAGAAATCCGTGTCCTTTTACATTCCTGCCACCAGTTCATCTTGAATGCTGTTACGTTTCGGCAACTATTTTAAAGCAGTTTTCCTCTCTTGCCCCCCACTTTGTATCAGGCACCACCGAGTACACTCAGTGCCGTGAACATTCCATTAAGCACTTATTAAGGCAATAATCCCGGCTCGATGCTTTACAGCTTATCCTGGGACAAGTCCAGAACCACTTATCTGAGAACCCTGGGTTCAATTAGGAATTCAGAACTTTTCAGAGTTTAAGAAACTAACGCAGGGCTTTTACTGTATATTAGGTCACACCCTGAGTGGTGTCTGGGGTACCACCCTGTAAACAAAACCATGATGGTTTCTGTGGAAAAAAGAAAATATCCTCACTAAATGGGATAAATAAAATGATCAATTGCTTCATATCAGTTCTGGTAGGTTGTGCCACTAAATGAGTTCAGTTCAGGTAAGATTTTGTTGCCAGGTGAATTTGAGAGAGCTTGATGGAGTTGGAAATTGTGGCCTGTGTATGCTGAACTCATTGCAAAGTCATAATATAAACACACCCAAGTGAAATGAATGGGGGGTCATTGCATCGGATGCAGGTAGCAAGTGGCATGGGGTCACTTGGACGGGGGATCAATGAGTACCTGGGGAGCAGAGCCTTCAGGAAGGGGTTGCACCTGCAGCTGCACTGTAGCCTGGGAGCCTCTGCAAACAGCCGTGTCCGCCCAGTCTGCACTCAGGCTCCCTTTCCTGTTTCATTTCGGTGGCCAAAATAGCTCTTTGAATTTGGTGCTTAGAAGGATTTAGAGATACTAAAAATTGCAGCATTTCCTACAGAGCTATTTGTGAGAAGAAAGCAATGGAGGTAGAGAAGTGGGTTGTTGAAAATAATAGCGTGAACTTGAAAAAGGAAAAAAAAAGTGAGGATTAAAGTAAGGCAATCTGCCTCATATTGAAATTTCTCAAGCTCAGGTTCTCCAAGGGGTTTACTTTCATTTTTCTTAAGGGGTAGAAAATCAAACTCTTAAAATTATATATATGTATACATATTATATATGTGCATATAATATATATATAATATGCATATATATTATATATGTATATATAATACATTTATATATTTTTTATACATGTACGTATAAAAATACATGTATGTATAATATATATACATTTTACAGGAAGGAACGGTTGAACTGTTGAACTGTGGAGAGCTCCACTCTCCAGATAAGTCCCTAAGGCCTCCTCATTAGGACTCTAATCTGACCCTTTGCAGCTCTTCTGCCTTAAGAAAAACAGTAAACCTGTGGAATAACCCGAAAAAAGATGAGCAAAAACATCTTCAGTCGAGCTTTGGAACATCAGGGTGCCTATCGAAAATGCTGCTATTATGTTAGCTGGAACCAGGGAGGGAGGTCTCTTTTCCAGTAGTAACTATCTTTATAAAAGTTTTCTATGTAGCACTGTTTGGGAGTCATCATCCATTTTCTCATCTTCGAAGAATGGGTCTCAATGAAACACTGTGGTTCTTTCCAGCTCTTAATGTATCAGTTCTTTGATTTGATCTAGAATGTATCGAAGTAACTCTTCAAACAGAGATGCATTGTTTCTTCTTGTTTCTGTAAGCTACCTTTCAGTATCATAGTCTCAAAATTGGAATGCATGCTAGAGAGAGGTTATTTGGTATTGCTTCCCCTCAACTGTAAAAATACTCCTTTTAACCTTGATTTCTACCACCCTGTAACTTCTACTTATTGGTCCGAGAGCTGTAGTTTGGACCAGCACCATGTATGTCTTACCTTTGTTCACTGGGTATATATTCACTATCTGAGGAAACCTATCACATCTTCCCTCAGCATTCTTTTTGTACAGTAAAAGACTATCCCATGATCTTGGGGGCCATTGTTTCATTTTACTTCTTTAGACCTTGGAAACATTTTAAAGCTTTGCAGGGGAGCCCTTTAATATCGCGTGCCTGGAACTTAGTGCTCCAAACTGCAGAACACAGTGAATATTCTACGTAGGGCTCTATCTGAGTAATGCAGGGATGAGAGTTCAGCCAGTTCTGGAGGGTTCTTGTTTGCAATGCATTACCTAAATTTTCACATTTGAGAGTTATATACTAGAAATGTGGAGTTTCTTATGAATGCCAAGAATCTAGTCACATCTCTTATTTTCTGAATAGCCAGAGAGAAAACTCGCTTTCGCTACTCACTGAAAACTGGCTTATTTAGTTAAGCCAGTTCCTGAACCCAGGAATCCCCACTTCCCTTTCCCTTACCTGCCAGCTGTGTGTGTATTAGAATCGTTTCCACAGGAGGGAACACTTTCAAGTTTCAGGAGTGCCTTCTGTCCACGGGAAATTTTTTTTGAGCAGCTGTATTGAGTTATAATCTGCATAGCGTATTTTAAGTGTACAGTTCAGTGAATTTAGTACATGTACAGACTCATACTATGATCACCAGATCTAATTTATAACGTTTTCCTCACTCTAAAGGAAGCCTCATCCCATTTCACAGATTTGTTTTGAAAGTGGATCTTGGAAAAGTCACTTATTCCTGTTCTGCACAGATGAAGATGTCAAGGTTCAGAAACCACCTTTGTTCTTATTTCATAGGGTCAAGCAGGTGTGCCCTTAGAGAAAGCTTCCCGCCGGTGCATTGTCAATTAGAAAGCACTGTACAGATGTTGGGTTATTATTAGATTATTTTGTCTATGCTTGGCATTTCTCCCTTCTCTCTCCCAGGCTCATCAATAATTGGGTCTTAACGCTTTCTTTTATTTATAAGTGAAAATGTCAGATTGTTGTTGATATTGTCTAGCTAAAATTGCTAATATACCCTTTTAGTTTTAATTAGTAAACAGATTAAACTGTCCAATAACAGAACTGCTTCTGTTCTACCTATGTGCTCTCTTGGAGGGGGGGAGGCATTTGTTCTTATAAACTTGCTGGTCAGTGTGTCGAGGGGAAAGCACAAAAACCAGGCTCAAAGCTTAAGTGGGGAGCCCAGAATTTCAGTTCCATATAGCACAGAAACCCACCCCTCCCGAATGTAATAGGAAACTGCCAAGCATACAGTAAGCATGTCCAGAGTGGTTCCATTGTGTAAGAGATGAGAGAAATTCAAGATTTTGGACCATTTGCTGGCATCCTTAGTTATATCCAAGAACAAAGTGCCCTGGATGGCGCCCCGCCCCCATTCCTGACACCAGGTGTATCTTCCACTTGTCTCACCTGTAGAAGTCAGTGCGGCTGGCCTCTCCTGGCAGCTCTTTGATTACGTGGCATTCTCTCTTTCATTGGCCAATAGTTTTAACAAGATCTTCTTTTTTTAAGAAGTTTGCTTCTTTCTAATACCGAAGTTAGGTAGGTGGAAACTGAGAGATTTTGTGGGTCAACACCGAAGGCAGACGTGCGCTCTGAGATGCCTTTGGGGCACTTTGAGGAGGGTCAGTTCATGAGGATGAAACTTAGGTGTGGGATGAAGACAGATGGAAGGTAGCCCTGGCCGCTGGTGCTGGGGACAGAGCTGCTGGGTGTGGGCAGTGGCTTTGGCCGCCTGGTCCTGCTTTATTCCTGTGCTGCCTGGTTTTGCAGGGTCCCTGTGCTGCTTTCTGTATTTTTGGTAAAAAGACAGTAAATGATAATATTTAAAACTCCAAGACGGTAATATCTTCAGACCTGTCTTGAAAGGATTAATGCATCAGGATTTGAGAAAGTGAAATTAGTAAACAACAGTAGGCCCCTCACCTGGGCCGGGAGCTGTCACTCTAAGATAAATGGCTCCTCTGTTCGTGGTTCCAAAGAAACGTCTTCTTAGAACAAGTGGGGCCTGAACAGTCTGCCGCATTTTCTTCCCTTTTACCTCTTCTTCTGTCTTTTCAAATATTCATCAGGGTTAGAGGCAGCCTTTGGCGCACTGTGGCTCTTACTTTCAAAGCTATAAAAAGGAACGAACATATTTACCTTCTGTTTTATAAATTTTATTACCATGTGAGCGTGCATGTGGGCGAGTGTGTATGTATGTATGTGTGTTAAAGAAAAATTTCTGGTGAATGTCTCTTATTTAGGTATCTTTCTCTGACTCCCATGATGTGTTGTGACATGATTTTGTCTTGAAAGTAGTCCACAGCTGTGGCGTCACTGACTCTTGCTGTCACAGTTGGGCTGGTAGGTACCGTCGCATGACTTTTCAAACTGAAATGTGTATCAGGATCATCTGAAAATCTTGCTAAAATGATTCTGTTCATTCGGTCTGGGGTGGGGCCTGGGCTTCTGCATTTCTAACAAACCCCAGAGTGATGCCCTTGCTGCATCTTTGAGCCGCGCCGTAAGCAGCAAGCCTTCTAAGGCCCAGGATTTGGTGAATCCAGATAGGTTTCCCCAGACTGCCATTCCGGTACCTCAGTTCATGGGGTTTAGGGCTCCTGCCCATCAGAGTTGGATCAGGGGAATCTATTCTGGGAGGCAAGTCCTGCTGGGTTAAAAGATGCCCTCTTTCCCAGGACTTCTCTGGCGGTCCAGTGGTTAAGGCTTCACCTTCCAATGCAGGGGGTGTGGGTTCAGTTCCTGTTTGGGGAGCTAAGATTCCACATGCCTCGTGGTCAAAAAACCAAAACATAAAACAGAAGCAATATTGTAACAATTCAATAAAGACTTTATAAAAAAAAAAAAGATGCCCTCTTTCCTATAGTATACCAATGTTTAAATCGATTCAGCATGTGATTGTACATATAGTAAGACATGTATATATATATGTATATATATATATATAACCTTGGGGAAATTTTAAACCCCTGGATGTTTTACAAATACAAGGTCATTGGGGCAGTACTTTTACCACCTGTCTGGACCAGGCGCTGAGAGTTTATGGTCTCAGGGAGGGTGGATGCTGTCAGGAAGTGGCTGCCACGTCTCTCCCTCCCGGACACCTGGGCTCCCTCCAGGTATTTAAAGGCTCTGGGGAGATAAGAATTAAGTACCTCCATTCAAAAAAAAAGTTTATGAAACCTTATTGTAGACTCAGAAACCTTCCGTGGATTATATAGGACTATTCCCTTCCAGTGTGCTAAGGGTGGGCTAAGCCTCCTATTTAAAAAGAGTATTTTTGTTTTTATCTTTCATATTTCCATCATTTCCATTTGCACCAGGCTTGTCTCTGCAAACATTTAAATTATGTTTATCTTTCTAGTGATGGCAAGATAAAAGAAAAATTTCAGAGACCTTTCCAGAATGACTTGATCTCCTCAATTTTAACACCTTTAGTCACGCAATTCAGAATATTGCATATTTCCCTATAAACATCTTATTTGATCATTCATGATGTTTTTCTGTCGTCCTGGAAGAGTTATGAAAGGCTGCAGGATGTACATCTGATAATATTGGATGTTAGTTTTAAACCAGTGAGAATACACTGCCTCTGGCCCACTTGGGCCTTGTAAACAGGCCTGTTGCATTAAATACCACATTGTGTTTATTCCCTATGGGATTGTGGCAGATACCATTTTCTGGAAATAACAGTCGTAAATTATCATGTCTTATTTGTCTCCACAACACGATCTTAAGGTACTTTGATTGCTGTGGAGAATGACACTTAAAATAGTGGGAAATATAATTTTAAATTGCTTGTTTGAAGATTTCTTCATTCCTTATTATAAAATGGTGAAAATAATTTATCAGTAAAGATTCCTTTCAGCTGAATATCTTTTGCTCCCTTAAAATGATTGATCATATTAGTTAATCACTATGGCCATTTTCTAGTAAGGCAAAAGGAAGAGGTGATTTTTTTAAAATTGAAGTATAGTTGATTTACAATGTTGCGTTAATTTCTGCTGTATAGCAGAGTGACTTAGTTATACATATATATACTTCTTTTTCATATTCTTTTCCATTATGGTTTATCCCAGGAGATTGGATACAGTTCCCTGTGCTATACAGTAGGACCTTGTTATTTATCCATTATAAATGTAATAGTTTGCATCTACCAACCCCAAATTCCCAGTCCATCCCCTCCCTCCCCCCACCCCCTTGGCAACCACAAGTCTGTTCTCTATGTCTGTGAGTCTGTTTCTGTTTCATAGATAGGTTCATTTATGCCATATTGTAGATTCCACATATAAGGGATATCATATGGTGTCTTTTCTCTTTCTGACTTACTTCACTTAGTATGATAATCTTTATAGTTGCATCCATGTTGCTGCAAATGGCATTATTTCGTTCCTTTTTATGGCTGAGTAATATTCCATTGTATATCTATACCACATCTTCCTTATCCATTCATCTGTCAATGGACATTTAGGTTATCTCCTTGGCTATTGTAAATAGTGCTGCTATGAACGTAGGGGTGCATGTATCTTTTTGAATTAGAGTTTTGTCTGGATATATGCCCAAGAATGGGATTTCTGGATCATATGGCAGCTCTATTTTTAGTTTTTTGAGGTGATTTTTTTCAAACGTTATTGAGTGGTGTCATCTCTGTATAGCCAAGCACACCAACAACAGATTATTATCTTCTCCAAGAACTTTTGAGGGGTGAAATCCAAGCTAGTGTGTGTTACTTGGGAAAGTCTCATGCTGCCCCTGTTGTGGGCCAGCTGCAGAATTCATGGATTGGAATTAAGTTCTAAACCACAGGTGGCTTTCCTTGGTCTTACCCAGGAACTGTTTGTAATCAGTGAGAAAGCCCTGGGCCCGGCAGTTGGAGAAGGCGCTGTGTCATCTGCGTGCCAGGTGATCTGCTCTTATGTCCCTGCTCCATCGGTGGAGGATTGGGTTATGCATTTCCTCAGCAGCTTCTCATATGGTCCCCGGGGGAACCCCTGGTGTTCGTGTGCAGGATGCCCGGCTGCGATGAAGAGACAGAAGAACATTCATATAGCAAGCTGGCTCCAATAGAGACCCCAGACTCATTCTTGGCCTCATTCACCTGAATTCTTACCTATTACTTTCTACCCATTTGATTCCATAGTAAACTCTTACCTCTTCCTAAGTTGTATAGTTGTCTACTTTGATGAAAAGAATGTGCTTAATAGAAGGTTTCCTGATTTAGCAGATTGTAAATGATAATTTTCAGAGGATTAGAACAGTGAAATACACTTTAATCAAGGAAATATAAACTCAGGTGGATGGATTGTAAAAGCCATCAATCCGGGCTTCCCTGGTGGCGCAGTGGTTGAGAGTCCGCCTGCCGATGCGGGGGACGCGGGTTCGCGCCCCGGTCCGGGAGGATCCCACGTGCCGCGGAGCGGCTGGGCCCGTGAGCCGTGGCCGCTGAGCCCGCGCGGTCCGGAGCCTGTGCTCCGCAACGGGAGAGGCCACGACAGTGAGAGGCCCGCGTACCGAAAAAAAAAAAAAAAAAAAAAAGCCATCAATCCAACTCCTTTTATTTACGAAAGGGAACTTTTATACCTGGTGTCTGAGTCAGGGTTCTCCAGAGCAATAGAACTAATAGGATAGGTAGTGAGATATATAACAGCAGGCCTGAAATTTGAAACTGTTGTTTCATGCATTTTAGATCAGAAAAATTAAATAGGAGTTGCTGATGCTGTAATTGTCTTTATTTGTGGGTTGCTTCTTGGTGCAGAATGCTGTAAAGTTGGCCAGAAGATGGAAAGACTTTCTGAGCCTTGGATACGTCTGTGCAGAAAATCACACCTCTGCCTGGCAGAGGACATGCTCCCTAATCGTAACACTATCTGGAGGTCATGTGATCTTTTCATAAATTTATTTATTTTTGGCTGTGTTGGGTCTTCGTTGCTGTGCGTGGGCTCTCTCTAGTTGCAGTGAGCGGGGGCTGCTCTTCATGGCAGTGCCCGGGCTTCTCATTGCAGTGGTTTCTCTTGTTGCAGAACATGGGCTCTAGGTGCATGGGCTTCAGTAGTCGCAGCACGTGGGCTCAGTAGTTGTGGCACGAGGGCTCAGTAGCTATGGCTCGTGGGCTCTAGAGCGCAGGCTCAGTAGTGGCACATGGGCTTCGTTGATCCGCGGCACGTGGGATCTTCCCAGACCAGGGCTTGAACCCGTCTCCCCTGCATTGGCAGATGGATTCTTAACCACTGCGCCACCAGGGAAGCCCAGATCACGTGATCTTATTAATAGATGTTTACTATGTTTGAGACGGAACTCCCTACAAAATGTTCTACGGTAAAAATGACTCAAATGTATCTCACGGGAGGTCAAGTGAGGCCACATGAAGAATAGGAAATCTGCAAATTTTGCTGCTGTTGGCAGAACTCTTCCCGGACCAGGGCTTGAACCCGTCTCCCCTGCATTGGCAGATGGAGTCTTAACCACTGCGCCACCAGGGAAGCCCAGATCACGTGATCTTATTAATAGATATTTACTATGTTTGAGACGGAACTCCCTACAAAATGTTCTACGGTAAAAATGACTCAAATGTATCTCACGGGAGGTCAAGTGAGGCCACATGAAGAATAGGAAATCTGCAAATTTTGCTGCTGTTGGCAGAACCCTGCTTCCCATGAGGTACAGGCAACAAGCCATTCTATGACCTCTGATAATTAGCTTCAGTGAAAGAAGTTTAGAAGGATGAGTCACTGTAGACATGGCACTGGGTTACTAGCTTCTGTTGTTGTTGTTGAACTGCCTTTGGAACAAAGTTGTTTCAGGTGTCAGGTCTTCACACTATTGGCCAAGAGAAACAGGATGCAACCCGCTTGCTCTTCTGAAAGCTCAAGAATGTTCTGGGGCTTCCCTGGTGGCGCAGTGATTGAGAGTCCGCCTGCCGATGCAGGGAACATGGGTTTGTGCCCCAGTCTGGGAGGATCCCACGTGCCGCGGAGCGGCTGGGCCCGTGAGCCATGGCCGCTGAGCCTGCGCGTCC
>NC_041218.1:4100407-4158260 GCF_002837175.3 Physeter macrocephalus | reverse complement strand
TACCGCAAAAAAAAAAAAAAAAAAAAAAGTTCTGACGCCATTTGGGGATAATCCTGTCATAGTTCAGTTACTCGTAGAACTGATTTAAAAGAAGGAAAGGAGGGAGGAACTGAGGAAGGGAGAGAAAGAAAGAAAATTTGTCCATTTCTTCTAGGTTGTCCATTTTCTTGGCATATATTCATAGTTGTTCATAGTAGTCTCTTATGATCCTTTGTATTTCTCTGGTGTCGGTTGTTAACTTCTCCTTTTTCATCTCTAATTTTACTGATTTGAGCCTTCTTTTTTTTTTCTTCATTAGTCTGGCTAAAGGTTTATCAATTTTGTTTATCTTTTCAAAGAAGCAGCTTTTAGTTTCATTGACCTTTTCTTTTTCTTTTAGTCTATCTCATTTATTTCTGCTCTGATCTTTATAATTTCTTTCCTTCTACTAACTTTGGGTTTTGTTTGTTCTTTCTCTAGTAGCTTTAGGTGTAAGGTTAGGTTGTTCATTTGAGATTTTTCTTGTTCCCTGAGGTAAGCTTAAGCTTGTATCGTCATGAACTTCCCTCTTAGAATTGCTTTTGCTGCGTCCCATAGGTTTTGAATCATCGTGTTTTTGTTTTCATTTGTTTCTAGGTATTTTTTTCATTTCCTCTTTGATTTCTTCAGTGACCCATTGGTCGTTTAGTAGTACATTGTTTAGCCTCCACATGTTTGTGTTTTGGCAGTTTTTTCCTTGTAGTTGATTTCTAATCTCATAGCGTTGTGGTTGGAAAAGATGCTTGATTCCCTCTTAGAATTGCTTTTGCTGCGTCCCATAGGTTTTGAATCATCGTGTTTTTGTTTTCATTTGTTTCTAGGTATTTTTTTCATTTCCTCTTTGATTTCTTCAGTGACCCATTGGTCGTTTAGTAGTACATTGTTTAGCCTCCACATGTTTGTGTTTTGGCAGTTTTTTCCTTGTAGTTGATTTCTAATCTCATAGCGTTGTGGTTGGAAAAGATGCTTGAGATGGGGAAGATGGGGGGGGGGCGGGGAGGGATCTCTGTTCTCTGAAGTGGAGGACACTCCCAGATCCGGATTCACTGAGGTGAGTCCTCACCTCAGTCCATATTTAGGTGGTCAGTCTTTCTTAGCCATTATTAATATTATTACAAATGGTGTCACCAATTTCACTACTAAATGAAATTACTAAAAAACTCCCTTCATGGATTGAAACACTGAGGTTTAGGAGGCTTAAATAATGGTATTTACCCATAGGATCTTGAAGGACCTGTGGTAGATTGTATTTGCTTATTTATTTAGAAAATACAGAGTGTTGGTTTTCTTTTATTTGTTGTTCATCAAGCTCTTCTTGTTTTTAATTGAAGTATAGTTGATTTACAGTGTGCCTCAGGTGTACAGCAAAGGGATCAGTTGTCTTTCACAATTATTCAACTCCTTGCACTGTAGACTTGGCCATACGGCTTGTATTAACCACCAGACTGTCGGAGAAAGTGACAGCTTCATTTCCGGATGGAAGCGTTCAGAGCCTGCTGGTGGTTCTCTGTGTCTCTCTTTTCCTGTGAGGAGATCAGCATGTGCTCTGCGTGGAGGCTGTGCTGTCAGCCTGGGTCCCAGTGTGGAGGTGACCCTGAGGAGAGCCACTGCTGACCCGTGATGGACATTTAGCAAAAGCCAGAAGCAAGTCTTGTTCTTGTAAACAACAGATCCTCTGGGGTCTGGCGGTGATTGTTACTGCAGCATAACCCAGCTGATCCTGATTGATACCAGATGCCTTAAGTGCTACCCTTCTGGGATTCTAGATTTCTGTTTACGGAAAAATGTGTAGTGTCCCTTTGTTCCAAAAAAGGATTAAAATCAGCTTTAAAAACACCCCCAATTCCATGGAATTAAAATGCACAGATTACCTAACATACACACCTATTTGAGTAAAAGAAATGAAGGCAGAAAAATAAATCCAGGGCAAGCCCGATACCATCAGATGGAACGCGAGCTGGGAGGCGTCTGCCCCAGGCAAGCAGCGTGTGGGCTGGGCTCTTTCTGGACGTTGTCACAAAGAGGGAACATGTTGTTCAGGCTTCAACAAACCCATTGCTTTCATCTCAGGTGAGCTAAATGCACAACGAACAATAGCAGAGTGGGAATTCAGATATACTACTTTATTAATAGCCAGGCAGGCTCACAAGAACCTCTGCAATAGAGCGCTGGATCCGGGCACATCACATAGGTCACCAGGCTCGGGACAGCCTCCTGCCTCCTTCTGTTCTTTACCAACTCACACATCTCAGTCTTGATTCCAGGGGCTCTAACATACCTGCCAGGGGAGAAGGACAGCCGGGTGTGAGGTGCAGGCTGTGGCCGTGCTTACACACCCAGCTGTGTCCCCGGAGAGCAAACATAAACAAGCAGAGCCGTGAGGGGACCTGCCATCAGATCTGTTTACACCAGGAAGCAGAAAGCTGGTAGGCGGTGCCTTCTGACACTGCAGCCCTATGAACCATTAATCTGGGTCAATTAAGATCCTGGTCTCCTGCGGGAACCCAGAGGTAGGAGTCATTAATGATCGTGCTGATGTGGAAGCACTCCCAACCCTCCCCACACACTGCAGAGCCTGGTGGGTTTGCTTTTCTTTGTTGAAAATTAAAGCAACTGTCCTGGCCGCCTGTCACTGATGTCACACATTTCTTCAAGTCTGAGATGCACATGATTTACATGTTTTTTTAGATCTTTAATATCACGGTGTGTGTCATATTTTAATTGGGAGTACTTTTTCTTTATAAGTGATCCAGAAAATGAGGTTGCATATTCAACCAATGATCTCTGAGTTTTGATGAAATGTGACATAAGGACATCTGTCAGAGCAGAAGTATCACCTCACGTCAGAGAAGAAAAGAGCCTGCAGGTTTGCGGGGGGCTTCGCCAGACCAGACGCTCCTGGTGCCGGGCGTCCCATCTTTGGATACAACCGGCAGCGGCAAGTCCACAGCTGGCAGGCCACAAACGAGGCACGGAAATCCACCGTCCCTGACATCCATGGTTCTAAATGGTTTGGGAGCAGCAGGCTGCCCTCCAGATGGCCAAAGCCACTTATTTGTAGAAGCAGGTGCTACAAATGGTCTTTGAATCTCCAGCGAGCAAGGAAGGAATGAAGGATGAAGCCAGATGCTGCCAACCAGGCAGGGAAGTGAGGGCAGCCCAAGTGGCAAAGGGACGTAAAGGGATTTGAGATGACCAGGCATGGAGGACTTAGGGGACCAATACTTAGACGCCCGAAGTCTCTTTATGGTGAAAATCATTGCCTGTTAGAAAGACTTGCCGCCTAAGACAAAGGGCCAGGTGAACATAGCAACCTAAATCTTTAAAATGGCAAAAGCCACTTGCATTATGGGTGTGTTTGATCCTGCATGCTAAGCACCTGAGATGTAACTTGAAGACGACCACACGAAGCTGAGGGTTGACACTTTCTTTGAAAGTTCACAAGCCTAGAGAAGACATGTGCATGGGCAGGGGACTCCTTCACCTCCATGGGGAGCGCTGAGGGGTCAGTGGGGAGTGTCACTCTTATATCCCTCGTCCGGTCATTGGGGTTCTCTGTCAGCTGTCCAGAGTAGGAGGGATGGGATCCAGGAGGGTAGTAGCTGAGCACGAATACTAAGTTGATCACGCCGTGGTTTAAAAATCGCCAAACTTAAATATCGCCAAACATAAAGTTATCTACAGTTATCTACCGGCTGGATAACCTAGGGCTAGTTATTTCATTTCTCTGTGCCTCAGTTTTCTCGTGTGTAACCTGGAATACCAGTAGTATCACCATTTAGGTTTTTGAGGAGGTTTAAATGAATATATATGTTCAATTATTAATAAATATAACATTACTGTAATATATGTATATATAATATATCATACATGTATATGTGTATATATGTGTGTGTGTATATATGTATTCACATTCATTTAATCTGCATCAATGAATATATATCTATATATATACACACATATATACACCTATATTCATTGATGCAGATTAAAGTTGTTATTAAGCCGTCTCTCTCTCTCCCTATAGCCGACTTTTCCCCCTTCTTGGATATCTTATTTAAACTCTTCAGCTCTCTGGGCCCTTTCCAGGGCTTTCCTTCCTCTTTAGCGATCTCAGCGCTGGGCATGGGGCCCGGGCTCTGGATCTGTGCTTCTAGAGGTGGGAGAATCACTGTAGCCGTGACCGCTGGGCCCCTGAGGCTGGTGAGCGATGGACCTTCTGGCTGGTTGTTGGCCTGAGGCATCGAGGGCCAGATCCAGAGGGCCCAGGGCTCCGGGGCAGGTATTCCTGGGCACCGTGGGCACCCACGAGCCAGGCTGCGTGCAAAGGCAGAGCCACGGTGGGTACCCAGTGCTCTCTGTAGGCGAGGGGACCACCCAGGATCCTTTGAGAAGTCAGGATCCTGGGCACCAGGGCTTGGTGGAAGGTTTCTGCAAGCTTGGGGTGGGGAGGTCAAGAAAGCTTCCGGACTCGAGGACACTGCCATCCTTGTCACCCGCTTCGCTCCACCTGGTCTGATCATTGACACTGTACTTCCAGGGCTGTGGGCCATCCAGGGTGATGGCAGAGCCCGCTGACTGGGCCAAGGGTGGGTGCTGGACCCTGTGGGACGGTGCTGGGGGTGGGGAGAGGAGTCATTCGTTGGAGCTCAGGGAGAGCTCTGATTCCCTGCGAGGGCTGGTCAAGCCCCTACTAATGAAGTTCTAGGTTCCGATTAAGGTGGCAGTCCAGCTTGGTGGAAGGTGTGTGACCTAAGGCAGGTTCCTCGATCTTCCTGCACCTCTGTCCCTAGCAACTCTGAAACAGCTCCTCGTTAGGGGTAACTGAATATTCACGTTTGTTACATGGTGTAAGTGTCAGGTATATTTCCAGTCACATCTTAGGTGTCCCTAGGGGGACAGGACAGTGAGGGTAATGGTGATGGACTTCTTAAACAGTCCACTGCAGACCACAGCAGCCACCTGACGTCACTGGGATTTCTCAGGGGTAAACTCCTGACACACGTAACAGCTGTTCACCACCGAGGCTACCTCTTCGTAGCCTCTCCAGCTGAACTCAGGAATTCATTGATTCAACAAAAAAGCTTTCAAGCCCCCAGGAAGCACCAGCCATACTTGTAAGGTTTCTGGCATCACAGTCCTGATTCATAGCTCTTTGATCCTATGGAATCTGTTGCATCTCACTGGTCACGTTCGTGTTTCTGTCTGCGAGCCTTTTGTGCTCATATGTACAAGTAAATAGCATCAGAGCAGGAATCAGGCAATTTGTGAGACTCTATTACAAATTACTTGAAATCACATTTATATCCTAATAGGAAAGCAAAAGAGAGAGAGAGAAACACACCCGATGCCCACTCTTCAATGTAAGAACATTGGTGTATTAAAAGGGGAAGGGATGCTGGGAGTTCAGCAGGGGGAGGAGAATGCCAGTCCTACTTGCCCTTTACCACCTAAGGGCTGGATTTTTCTCCATCATATTTGTGGACAGTGTTTTTGGAAGATGGGTGTGTTTTATTTAGGTGGTTCGGATGTCTGAGGTGGGGAGGTTTGATGGAAGTTGATATGTCATTGTTACTTGATCTGCGGGCAAATGAAGTATAAGAAGTTAGCTACACATTTTTCCTCCTCTGTTTTTTCCTTACCTATTATTCAGAGAACCTGAGAATATGTCTTGGTTATAGGAACTGGTTGTTTACATGGACAGGGGTTGGAGAAATGGTTTGTTGTTTAGAATTTCTCCTTATATGGCATTCCACCAAATAAACAGATAGCTGTTCCCAGGTCCACCGGAAAAATTCAGATTAAAAAAAAGTGTTTCAAACTTACGGTTACCAAAGGGCACGGTGAGGGGGAGGGATAAATTGGGAGTTTGGGACTGACATATACACACTACTATATTTAAAATAGATAATCAACAAGGACCTACTGTATAGCACAGGGAACTCTACTTCAATATTCTGTAATACCCTAGATGGGAAAAGAATTTGAAAATGAATAGATATATGTATATGTATAACTGAATCAGTTTGCTGTATACCTGAAACTAACACAACATTGTAAATCAACTCTACTCCAATATAAAACAAAAGTTTAAAAAAAACCAAATAAAAGGTTTTGTTACAAAAATATTTCCTTGGTATATGTTTTTATTTTATAGGAAAAAATCATGTGTTTTACCTAAAGCTCTTATTGCAAAAAAAGAATACATACCTGTGCTCATTGTAAGAGATTCCAAAGTAAAAATTTACCTGAAATTCTGTCATGCTGATATATATCACCTTTAATATTTTGGTGGCCACCTTTACTTCATCTCTGAAGTAAGACATATACATATATAGTGTGGAATTTTGCATTTCATGAATGAGATCATGAATTCTACGTGAACTGTGTTCATTGTAACATCTGCTGGGACTCTTGGGTCCCCAAGAGGTATGGGAACTATGTTACCCAGTACGTGAACAAGAAGTACATCACGTTATCTTAAAAATGATTTGTTCTTACACTTTTTTATCGTGGATGAGTTAGAAAATACAGAAAACCGAGAGAGTAAAAGTCACAGCAGCACCCAGGGAAGACTTACATTAATACCATATTAAACTATTCTCAGGATTTTTCTGTTTCTATATACAGAACCGGATTAGAAGGGCACGGTTGAGAGACAGCCCAGCCTAGTGGTTGAGTCCATGCAGGGGGTGCAGCTTGAGCAGGGACCCGAAGCAGAAAGGTGTCTGCTGGGTTGGTGGTCAGCAGCGGGGAGAAGAGGGAATTCGAGACACGTCCAGTGGGAGGGGTCAGAGACACGCTGAAGGGCCGGTTATCGAGGTCCTGGCACCTTTGTAAGGACCGGCTTTTCCTCTAGTGAGAGGGAAGTGATGGGAGTGCTTTGGGCAGAAAAGCGAAGTGGTCTGATGGGCTATGCACGATCACACTGCCTGCTCTGTTGGGACGAGGCTGCAGGGGTGTGAGCGTGGAAACAGATTTTTCAGGAGGCTGTTTCAGTAGTTCAGCCAAGAAGTGATTGATGGTGGCTCAGATGAGGTAGGTAGTCCTCAGGTGCGGAAAGTAGGATTTGGGGTCAGATTAGACATGAGGGATGAGATACAAAGAGGGGCCACGGCTGACATCAAAATTGGGGCTGGAATTATTTACAGTAGCCAAAGTACGGAAACAACCATGTGCCTATCAATGGATGAATGGATGAAGAAGATGTGATATACACATACACACACACACACACACACACACACACACACACACACACACACACACACACTGGAATACTACTCAGCCGTAAAAAAGAACAAAATCTTGCCATTTGGAACAACATTTGCCCTTGAAGGTATCATGCTAAGTAAAATAAGTCAGACAGAGAAAGACAAATACCAGACGACTTCATTCATATGAGGAACATAAAACAACAAAAAATAAATGAGCAAACCAAACCGCACAAAAACAAACACATATATCCCTCTGAGGAGCCATCAGCAAACATGATATCTATCGTCTTAAGATGGATGAGCTGATGAAAGAAATAAATATGGGTAAAGTAGAGAAAAGCCTTGGAGAATATAGGAAGACTTGTAAAGTTATCGGTGACGTTTGCAAATGGCTTTGGAGAAAGGAATCAGCGTGTTTCCCCATTAGCATCAGGTGGGAACAGTTGCACCACTGCATCCTCATCTGATCTCTCTGTTACTAATTTTTTAATCATGACCAACTTAAAAGATAGTTTTTTTGCTGAATTACTATTTAAATTGTAATTTATTTGATTGTCAGAGAGAATGAATTTCCATAAATGTAATTAGTCATTTCCATTACTTACTCTGGAGTGAATTATCTGTTCATTTTCCGTAATTTGAAGTCAAAGAGACTGTGTTTTATTCTCTCACGGTGGGGGCCATTGAACATTTTTAATGAGCACAGCACGATGAGGGTGGCTATCTGGGAATAGTAAGAGGAGAGTTCCTAGCCGGGCATCTTCCCTCATAAAGTCCTTGACGAGTGGTTTAGAGCGCAGAGCTTCAGCTGTGTGAAAAGTTCGGAGAAACTGGTTTTGGATAACTGCCAGTCAACTGAGTGAGTTAACTGACCCTTAATGGAATGAAACCTTTACAATTCTTGTCGACCCCGTGTGGAGCAACCATTTAAGACCATCTGTCAGCCTTGAAGTCAAGACTCTAGAGTCCCATTCCTTTATTTGCCTTGTTCCTGAAAGCCAATGACCCTTCCCATCTCGCACCCCACCCCTCCCTATAGTGAGACAACAGGAAGTGACAGCATCATTCACGTCTAGCTTATACAGCATGGAGTCAGAGTAGCCCCTTGTGGTTCCTCATCTTCAGGGAGGGTAGCAAGACTTCCAGGCTCGGCAACACTGCCTCCCAGGGTCTCAGTGGGATGTGGTCCCCATAGACTTTTCAAAAGCAGGAAACATCATGGACCATCTGCTCCCTCTCACTAGATCCTCCAGTGTAACCAACTCAAAAGCCATTCCATAGACAGCTCAGGGAGGCAAACTTCAGCTTGTGGAATTGCCTTTAGAGCCTGGGGATATTCTAGGGATACATTCTCTTTTTTAAAATTTATTTTATTGAAGTCTAGTTGATCTACAATGTTGTGTTAATTTCTGCTGTACAGCAAATGATTCATTTATATGTGTGTGTGTGTGTGTGTGTGTGTGTGTGTATTCTTCATACTCTTTTCCATTATGGATTATCACAGGATATTGAATAAAGTTCCCTGTGCTATACAGTAGGACCTTGTTGTTTATCCATCTTATATATAATAGTTTGCATCTGCTAATCCCAAACTCCCAATCCATCCCTCCCCTCCCCTCCTCCCCCTTGGCAACCACAAGTCTGTTCTCGATGTCTGTGAGTCTATTTCTGTTTCGTAGATAAGTTCATTTGTGTCATATTTTAGATTCCACGTGTAAGTGATATCGTATGGTATTTGTCTTTCTCTTTCTGACTTCACTTAGTATGATAGCCTCTAGGTCCGTCTGTGTTGCTGCAAATGGCATCATTTCATTCTTTTTTATGGCTGAGTAGTATTCCATTGTGTATATGTATCACATCTTCTTTATCCATTCATCTCTTGACGGACATTTAGGTTGTTTCCCCATCTTGGCTATTGTGAACAGTGCTGCTATGAATACAGGGGTGCATGTATCTATTTGAATTACGGTTTTGTCTGGATATATACCCGGGAGTGGAATTGCTAGATCCTATGGCGACTCTATCTTTAGTTTTTTTGAGGAACCTCCATACTGTTTGCCATAGTGGCTGCACCATTTTACAGAAGGATACATTCTCTTGAATATCTTGAATCTGCCAAAAAAAAAAAAAAAAAAAAAGACGGTCATTCAGTGGTGGCCATTGGGGTGAGCTTGACTTGAGGAAATATTTACTAAACTTGGCTTCAGATAAGCTAGCAGTGGCAACCCTGCTTCACATGCACAGCTTGTTTTAGAATAATGTGCCTAATTTTCTAAAATGGTTCTGAAAGCAGTTCTCAGAAAGGAATTCCAAAATATTGTGAACAGAGGCAGCATTTCGAGGATTGGCTGCGCTCCATCCTGAGGTGACTCTTCTACAGGAAGTCACACTTACTTGTGTATCTTGTTTGGCCTTAAAAAACAGCCTCATGAGATTGTAGGCCACACGTGTACTTGGAGCTTCCCTATTGAATTTGGAACACCAACTAATTGCCAGAAATTGTGCTTAAAATCCCATGGATAAGAATCCCAGTGAATTACAAGATGATGTTAAGCACTTTCCAAAAGAAAGTAAAGTTCATCGCTTAAGATTAGAGTGGAGGTCCTTGAAAGATGTGCCATTTTAAGGAGAAAAAGTCTCCCATTCCAAAGCCCATGGCAAGCAAAGGCTCACTACCCTAGCCCAGTGCCTTCTGGACGCTTCCACAGTCTTCCTGTGATGGGAAATGAGACAAGTTTTGCCCTCATTTCAGGCTCACGGTGATCAACGTAACTTTTCTTTCTTTGGGTAAATGTCCTCAGAAGAAAAATATTGTTCTTTGCTGAACAAACTAGTTCGGGTATTTCATGGGGGAAAAAAACTATTTAAATTCATTCTTCTGTCAGCTTCGGCGGGGGTCCTCTGAGATTGTCAGTAACGACCATTTTCTCCTAGCCATGATTTCTGTCATACCCCGAGTACACGAGTTCTGTTTACAAATGATTTTTCCTGGGATGACAGTTGAATTTTAATATGTTTATCTTGAACCTGTATTATGGCTGGTGGCCTCAGCATTGTATTTCAGCCACACTCCTAGAAGTGTCCAAAAGGATGTGTGAAATCAAAGGGCTATGTATCCAGTGGTTTTCCAGCCTTTTGTACATCAATTTGCATCACCTATCAGCTGGTCTTCCGCCTAAAGCAGCTTTCATGCGCTGGTTAATTTATGGCATTCCAGAGTAGTTGATCTCCCAAAACGGGTAGGAAAACTGTTTCTTCTCATTTGTTTTCGAAGCAGAACCGCCGAAGGAGCTCTGTTGATCATTTACAAATGACAAAGGTGAGAGCTCTAAAAGGCAAGGTACGCTTGCCATTTTCTTTTCTGCTACTTGCCTTTGATTCATCACTTTGTTTGTATAAAGTGTAGATCACCAACATCCACAGAGGGGACATGTCTTCTGACGGAGACGGAGGTCACTCAGAGAGAAATGGCAGCAGCCGAAGGACAGCAGGCTGCGTGGTCTCCTGTGGGACCAGAGCAAACGGGCCAGACTCTGGCTGCAGTCTAGAAGTATCACTTGTTTGACTTGCTCCAAACTGTGGGGAGAGGTGATCTGCCCTGTAAATGTACCCAAGCATAAGATTGTCGTGTTTTGAGGGACACTGGGCAGGACCCCAGAAGCCTGGTTTCCATCCAAGGTCACCGTCACTGTCTTTGTCCCCTGATGGTCATCTACCTGTTAGAACCCTCAGTCTCCTCAACTGGAAATGAAAAACCCTTTTTTCCCCCGGTGATCTGCAAAAGCCCGCTTGGCTGTAACGACCTGTGACTCCGTGACAGTTGCTGCTCAGTTTGCCTTGTGATGTGCTCACAGCTCCTGCCCTGCTTCCACATGGAGCCGAGGGGCGCCCTGTGGAAGCTGCCAAAGAGGCGCGCACGCCCAGCTCTTGCCTAGGCCCATTCAGATAAACCTCTGTCTGGCTTGAGGATATAATTACCCTTCTCAGAGCGAGAAGGAAAAGCAATGCCAGAATATTCGCTGTGTCTTTATCGACGCCAGGGACACTTCTCCCATCGTACATGAGTTAATTTCTGCAGATGCTTCGCTGAATAGCTGGCATGGAACCAGCCACTCGGTGGCACATTAATCAGGCACAGAGGAAATGAGAATACGATCCGTGGATGATGCAGACAAGGCTTTTCCTGCACCAGCCAGTTCTTTACCTTTCATTGGGATATTTTTATAGTCCCACATTCTCATTTTCTCTCTCTCTTTTGCACACACACACACGAGACCCAGGTTTGCCGCAAACCCCTCTGTTAATAAGGAAGCGAGCACATCCCTGGAGCTTTAGGGAATCAGGGAGGCAGGATGGACACCGGTCAGCAGATCAGGTGGCAGATGCGTGGTGGCAGTGCCCGTGAACCTGGATGAGATGAAAGCAGACCTCGGAAGTTCCACTGTCCTGGCTGAGGTGCAGGAGGCCAAGAGGAGGTGGCTGGGCCATCAGAGGAGCACCGGGGACGGTGGGTGGACGGCCTGGCCAATGCTGAGCCCGTCCTGCCGGGTGGTGTGGAAACAGGGAAGGACCGACAACAGGAACAGCCGTAGCCCACTCAGCTTGTCACCTGCCGGGCTCTGTGGACACGTAACAGGGCAGGTGATGGAAGGAGGCTGCAGAGGGCCAGTGGGGGAGATGGGCCTGGAGTCCTGTGTCCCTGGATCTGGGCACACGAGGACACGGACTTTGCTTGGTGGGACAAGGAGTGAGTCAGAGACTGGGGGCGGGACAGGGCACATGTCCCCAGAGGGCGGCCCCGTTGCCAGGCCATGAATCATTGCTGTTATCACATGATCCTCAGCTTAGAAGGGACCGCGGCCTCTCACGTCAGCTTGAACATCTGGGCATCGAGGCCCACGCCCCACTCTCAGCGCAGAGTAGCCCCCCGCCCCACTAGACCCCCCTCTCCGCCCTCACGCAGGCCCCTGTCGGCCCCATGGCCACGTGCTTGGTGTACGTTCTCTGGGTGGTTCTCTGTGCCACCCTGGGAAACGCGACAGGAGCCCCACTGTACAGATGGGGAAAACGAGGCTCACGTGGTCTGACCCGGCCAGGCCTGGGCCCGCGCCCTGCCCCTGGCTCTGGGCTGCGGTGCCCGCCGTGCCGCTGGCCCGTTCCCCTGACCTCACGCTTCCACTCAAGGGCCGCCTCTACGGAGCCTGTGGGTGACCCGGCCCACCTGCTCCCTCCTGCACCCACCAGGCCCCACTGTCTGGAGCGAGGCCTGCCGCCGGATTACGAGGCCTCCCCGCTGGGAAAGCTGGCCTCCCCATTCTCTGAGGACCTAGTACTGCGCCGCTCTCGCGGTCACCAGCACGTGTGATGAGCCGCTAACCAGCTGGATGAAATGTTATGTAATTTGCTTTTCTTTCCCAGAACTCTCGTGCCCTTGGTTGAGTCTGGGCTGGGACAGTTCTCTTGAGGGGAAAGTAAAGCTGTTCTGTCCATACTGGCTTCTGAGCTCTAACTTTTCCCAGAGAATATGTAGGTATCACAGTAACGTGCAAGAGGCTGCAAGTTTTCTTAGAGCCTTATAAACTAGTCAGTGGAGGCACGGCCCAGATATCAAGATACTACCCCATTATAAACAAGGTAGCAAGGCAGAAGGGATTACCTACCAATGTAGGAAGAGTTTTTTATATTTTTAATTGGCGTAGAGTCGCTTTACACTGCTGTGACAGTTTCTGGGGTACAGCAAAGTGAATCCGCCATACATACACATAGATCCCCTCTCTTTTGGATTCCCTTCCCATTTAGGTCACCACAGAGCACGGAGTGGAGTTCCCTGTGCTATCCAGCAGGTTCTCACTAGCTATCTATTTTATACGTAGTAGCGTATATATGTCAGTCCCGATCTCCCAATTCACCGCCCCTTCCCCCTTGGTATCCACACATTTGTCCTCTACGTCTCTGTCTCTGTTTCTGCTTTGCAAGTAAGATCATCTGTACCGTCTGTCTAGATTCCACATATACGCGTTAATATACGGTATTTTTCTTTTTCTGGCGGACTTCAGTCTGCATGTCTCCCGGTCCATCCACGTGTCCACGATAGGAAGAGTTTTAAGTGAGGTCCGGTGGTTTGTGTTTCGAATTGAAGTTGGTGAGGAATGTCAGCTGGGGTCCCCATGCTGGCTCAGGGCGGAGGACCCAGGTCAGACGCCACCACGGGGACCACAGGCTTGTCACCGGCTTGCCACCAGGCCTTCCTGGCGCACAGCTAGATGGCATCCCCCATCTCCTGCAGCCAGACGTAGCCCTGGGACTGAGTTTCTGCCACTGTCGTGGGTGAGGAAGCGACACACGGCACTTCCCGAACAGCCCCTGGGCCCGTGAGACATTACATTCTGTGGTGTAAGCCTCCTGGCCTGTGGCGCTTTGCTGTGGCCGCCCGAGCCTGACCAGGACCCACCAGAAAGCAGTGTGATTCCTCAGGGAGAGAAGCTCAAGGCTGGGGCCCCCCGGAGCCCTGAGAAGGGGGTTGATGGGAGGTTGGCCCCCAGGCACTGTGTGGTGAGCGGTAGACAAGAGTCACGTGGAGGGGGTGCCCTGGGGATGTGACAGCAGCCGTTTGGGGCCTTGGCGCCTGGGTGAGAAGCCCGTGCCTTTAGAAAAGCATCTAGTCTCAAATTCTAGAGCTGCTCTCAGGACAGACAGAGGGGTGTGGAGAGTCCGTGAGCGCCATGCCCCCGAGTACCCCACAGTGAGGAGATGGGGGTAGAAGATCCTGCTTGCCAATGGCTGCCTAAAGGATGAAGTTTATCACATAAAACCGACGTGAAACCGATGGTCACTGAGACCAAGGAGTCGTGCGGCCCGGTTCTCTTAGGGCACCTCCTTCTCCAGTTTGCTCTTTTGTGTTTTCTTCTTCCTTCAGGGCCGCCCTGATGCCCATTTCGGCTCCGTTCACCCTGGTGCAGGAGAAGCTGGGTGGTAGGGGTGGGAAAGGGGCTTGAGCTGCCCCTTGGAGACATGACAGCCGGTGGAGTGAGAATGCACACCCTTTGGTTAAGACTGATGAGATTCCACAAGCGGTGTCCCATTCCCCTTAGGGAAGGGTGGCGTGGGTGCAGAAGAGTGTGCCGGGGACCGCAGGGGCTTGCCCTGGTTCTCGTGTGAGGATGAGAGTTTGTGCATTCTAACCAGGGTCCCTCCTCTCTCTGAAGAATGTGAGGGACCTTCCCCAGTTCTGATCTCCCAGGCTGGAGGCGTGTGTGGACCCCAAGGAACGGGGCGTACGCTTGTGTCTGGCATCTGATAGATCACCCTCTGTCACCTTCTCCTTCATCTTCATTCTCTGCGCGCATTTGCCGCAGATGAGCAGATGAGGTCTCCAGATCTGGATTAGGGCCTTCCCATGTTGTACCGAGCTCTGTCATTGGGTTGCTAAGAAGGTGTATGAGGGAAACAGTCAGATTTATCACTTGGACATTTAGAGCAGCCATTCAGATCCTTTTAGGAAAAATGAGAGTTTCTGGGGTCGAGAGCCAAGCCTGTAAGTCTTAAGAGAGCAAAGCGAGGGAAAGGACATTGGATTCTGAAAAACACACGGAGTCTCTGCTTCTGGGGGACTGGATGCTAGACGAAGTCTAACAGATGAGCTGAGAAAAAACAGCAGCGTCAGAATTAGCGATACAGTCGTCACAGGCGGGCGTGTGCTTTGCTTTATAAGGACCAGCGCCGTCCCCGCGGGGCACGACCTTCCCCACGTCTCCCCTCTACTTTCCTGCATCTTCACCTTTTCATTTTCTATTCTTCAAGTCCTATCCCTTGAAGAAGGAAAACAAAGAGTGGTGGAAAAATCCACAAACCTCAAAGTGCCTGTTCCCAAGCCCTGGGTGCTTTGCGAGGTCATCGGGTTTGTCACCTTGCAGAGTGCATGGAATGCCTAATTGAGCCTCCTCTCTGTCATGGTGCTTTGACACACTCCGTTTGCCCAACCAAATCCTTTAATTAAAAATTCTTAGTCTGTAGACACTAAAGCACTTTTTCAACATACATCAGTGCCACCACAAAAGTAGGTTTTAATTCGTTGGTGTGCTCTTACAATACAAAGGTTTTCCCCTCCCCTTTTCCTAAGTAAAATTCTTTTTTTTTTTTTTTTTTCTGGGCTATCACTGTAATTCTCTATACTCAGAATAAAAATATTCAGTAAGAGGTAGAATGAAGTCATTTTTGATAATGTTTTTATTTTTCAGCACCTAGAAAAGGGTACATTAAGATCACCATCCATTAAATTAGAAATGGTGCTATTACACTTTATAAATAGACTCATTATTATTGGTTAATATGGACTCAACGCTTAAAATGTTCTAGGTACTACACAGAGTTTGTAAAGTGCAGGCGTTACACTATAGAAGTGTGTCATTCTCTTCTGACTGCCAAGAATGATTCTCTTATTTATTCAACAAATATTTCTTAAGTGCCTGCTCAGTGACGGAGCCACCAGCAAAAGAAACATGGCCCCGGGGGGCTTGTAGAGTGTACAGGTTCACAGTCCAGCAAGGAAGACAGACATTCAACAAACAAACATCGAAATTAGTCTTAAATGATAACTTGTGTTAGGGACTCCAAGGTGAGTGTGGGGTTCTGGGAGGACCACGATGGAAGGGGCTTAACTCAGGCTATAGTTAGGGATCCTTTCCAAGGTCTGGTTTCTCTGAATGGCTTCCTTCACTTGCTTGGCATTTCTGTGCATGTCAGAAAGCTTGCGCTAGGTTCAGGGGGATAAGAAGATGAATAAGACAAAATTAATTCTTATTCTTAGGGAGCTCCACACCCCAGTAAGAAAGACATATATAAAAGCTAGTAAGTGCACAGACTTCTATTACACCACTTACCACACTACGTCTGAAAGGTAATTTGCTGGCACTTCCTCCTGGGAAGGGGTACCAGGAGACAGCTACCCAGAGGACTAGGTAAACCGGTGGATCTCGGAGGGCGCGCGGATGGCGTACAGCATAAAGCTTTCTCTTACAAAGGAACAGAACATTCCCGACCGTCATACAACCAGGAGCATCGTAAAAGCAGCAGAAAGTAGAGAAGGCTGAGGACTCTTTTGACCCTGCTGGTGGCGTGGCCAGGCTGAGAGATGGGATGGTTCCTCCCCACAAATAAAATCGTACTAACTATGAATAACGGCCCCCTGCCTTCGTCCTACCTCTTTTGACTCTGCTTACAGGGGGGAGGTTTAGCCAGTCTGTGCATAGAAAGCAGAAACCACGCAGAAGAAAACAGGGAAAAACCACCCGGTTTCACCAGTGAAAAGCTGACACTGACCTGTCCTCCCAACCTGGAGAGTCAGCCTGAGTATTGGCAGAGGATTGAGGACACGGAATTCCCTTATCGGACCCCTTGGCTGTGGCTTCAGTAGGATTGACGCAGACCACATGGACAGTAGCTCAAGCGTCCAGGCCGAAGCAGACCATTGCTCTGCAGCCAATTCATTATGAGTCTTTTGCACTGAAATACCCTTTATGGGATGGTACTAGATGATCCTGTTTTATAGCTGGGGACGCCAAGGTCCCAGAGAGGTGAAGTGGTTTACTCCGCATTTGATTACCTGTTAGTTCAAAGAGGGGTGGGGGCCGCGATCCACGCACTCCGACTGTACCGTCGACTCTGCTGGACCCATTTCCTCTCACACCTCCCCAGATGGCTCTGGTGACTAGGGATGAAACATATGTAAATGCCACAACGGTCCGCAACGCTCCCCCTCTAGAGGAGACAGCCTACCTGGGGGTGGGGGGGTTAGTCACCGCTCCAGCTGCCACGGGGAGCAGTCATTTCCACAGCCCCGATCCGTGTAAAATCTTTTTTAAAAAGCCACTTCTGGGCTTCCCTGGTGGCGCAGTGGTTGAGAGTCCGCCTGCCGATGCAGGGGACGCGGGTTCGTGCCCCGGTCCGGGAGGATCCCGCGTGCCGCGGAGCGGCTGGGCCCGTGAGCCACAGCTACTGAGCCTGCGCGTCTGGAGCCTGTGCTCCGCAACGGGAGAGGCCGCGATCGTGAGAGGCCCGCGCACCGCGATGAAGAGTGGCCCCCGCTCGCTGCAACTAGAGAAAGCCCTGGCGCAGAAACGAAGACCCGACACAGCCAAAAATAAATAGATAGATAGATAAATAAATAAATAATAAAAAAAATAAAGGAATTCCTTTAAAAAAAAAAGGCTTTTCTTTTCTTTTCTTTTTTTTTTAGAGTGGCATGCCTTTTGTTTTAAATTGAACTACAGTTGATTTATAACGTCATATGAGTTTCAGGTATGCAACAGTGATTTGATAGTCTTATAGATTATGCTTCATTTAAAGTTATTATGAAAAATTGGCTATATTTCCTGTGCTGTACAATACATCTTTGTATCTTATTTTTTTTTAGCATCTTTATTGGAGTATAATTGCTTTACAGTGGTGTGTTAGTAGCCACTTATTTTCTAAGCATATGTAGGTTCCAGACGAGTCATCTGGCCTCTTGCTTTCCACCATAGCACGGCTCCTGAATTCCCCCACTAGAGAAGTTCTGGATGTGGGAGAGACATCCAGAGGGCATTGAGGGGTATGGTCTGTTTCTCACGAGTGACCAGATTGCCTCAAGATCTTTCCCGTGTAGACCAGGAAGTTACCATGGATGGAATAACTCTTCTGCACTGACGCCATCCAGGAAGGTCTCGTGCAGTCTTAAAAGTGTGCCCTGTGTGCGGGTTTCTCATGAAGATGAAATGTGCTAGTGCGTATTAAGCCTGTGACACACGCCAGTGGTGACACAGAAATAAGCCCTTGAAGGGTTAGAGCCCGTTGTCATTAAGGACCAGCTGCTGTTGGTACAAGGTCAGGCCAGGTGCTGAATTAACGTGCAACCCGTGATGCCAGATGAGCAAACCAAGTCAGCAGTGCTGTTTTCTCTAAAGCAAGTGCATCAGCCCATCCGCTGCTTGACTTTCATGTCTGGGCGGGGGTGAGGGATGCTGGGGTCTGTAACGGAGCAGAGATTCCAGGCCCCTCTGAGGTTGGTGGTTGAGTATCTCTCGCCATTGCCAAGGTCACAGCCGTGGAATGAGCCCTGGGCTGGACACGGCTGGACAGAGCCCCAAGCAGCTCCGCCACTTGGGTGACTTTTTGCGTAAAAGAAAGAAGAAAGGAGGGATTGTGAATTTCTCACCTTCGTCTACAGTGGCCTGAGTGCATCTCTAAGCATCTGCCATCCATGCTGGTGGCTCAGGGTCTTTCCCAGAAATATGGATTCGAAGGGTAAGGTTTGCAAATGTCATTGGCTGTAGAGCTAAAGAAGGTACACAGGGCCAGATGAGAAATACAATCCTGTTGAAAAAGGATCAGTTTTTGTCACTGAAGCTATCAGAGGAGTTTCCAGAATAAGCTAAGTAAGAATCTCTCTCTTTTTCTTTTTCTCTCTATACCCGCCACCCCACCCCGCCTTTTCTGAGGAAAGTTCCATTTGCACAAGGCCTTGAAACCACGTAGTTCACATTTAGCTGGGAAAGAAGGGTAGTGTGGAAAGCCAAGAAGCTCTCAAGAATACCTCAGTGGGATCTTGAAGTCCTAGTGGAAAGGCATCAGACAGAGGGACTCTGTTAGCAGTTCCAGGGTCAAAAGGTTCCCCGAGGGGCTGGCCCTTCCCCAGCCTCCATCCAACTTGGTGCCTCCAAGGTACACGTTTCCATGAAAAAGAGGGCTGGATGGCGGCCCACTGGTCCACCCCTGCACGCCTCTTTAGTCACCGTCTTCCAGGAGCTGGGCCTTGCCCCATGGCCTGGCTTCCTTGAACTTCAGTCCCTCCAGGTTGGGTTCTGCGTCTTCTCACTCTGGGACTTAGAGGAATTCTGTCGTCACCTGTGCACTGCACCTGTTGGTTGATGCCCGAAACCCTCTTAAGAGGTGATAAGCCTTTTCATGACACCAGGTGATGACACAGAAGACGCCTGTTCCCTGGGGAGCCCGTGGGCTGGACTCAGGCTCCGGCTCGTGACCCCAGAGGCTCTGGCTGGTGTTGATTGTTTACTGAGAGCTGGGTGATTTAGCAGGGTGCATAAAGGGCCCCAGCGGCCCAAGGCCGGAGGGGTGATGCTGGGGAGTCCAGAGTGCAGGGAGGAGGCTGGGCCCTCAGCATCAGTGTCGGGAGGTGCTCTGAGGGTCAGGAGGTGGCCCTGCTCTAATGTCCCCAGACGCACAGCCTGCTGGTCTAGGGCGCCTCTCCTCACAGGGCACCCGACGAGGGATCCTCGGGCATCCGTGTACCTCGGAGGCCCAGCTCTGGGTACCGCCCTGCCTCCCCCTCCCACCTGCACAGAGCTTTCATCTTCCGCCTGCTCATTTAGACACCGCGTGCGGTCAGCACAGAATAGGATGGACAAGCCCCGTGCTAAGTGTGGAAGGGCCACTTCGCTCAGAGCTGACCTTCCTAAACTGCTGGCGAGGACTCTGCTCGGGCAGGCCTGGCCGACGCTGCGTGTGAAGTAGCCCTGCGCGCGGCGGTGGGGTTACTTCACCCCCACGTTCTCCTGTTGGCCACCCTGTTCCCTTTTAGACTGTTCTGATTTTGTAAGAGCCTTGCTCCTCACTAAATGTCCCTAATAAAGTTTTACTAAAAAAGGGCCCAAGGGTAATTATTTTATTAACTAGTGAACTCCCAAATACCGAAATCTAAAGATCCAAAGGAATGAATCTCGAATGGCCAACTTGTGGCATTCTGCCTGTCAGCCGGGGAGAGATTTTGAGGTAAAGAGACTGTCCTTTGTCTCTCAAATTCTATACCTACACATCTGCTGATTTTGTAAGTAGGATCTGTTCAAAAGAATGACGAATCATGGAACTTTCAGACATTAGGTTGATTCAGTTAGACCCGTGTCTGGGGCCTCGAAGGGCGGTCAGCCCATCCCGGCCACATCCCACCAGCCCCCTCCTTACCTCGGCCCTGGGGAGGCGGGGCAGGACCTCGGAGCTTCCTCCAGGTTTCCCTTGGTCCCTTTGGTGCACGCTGGTTTCAGATCTTCACTTGCTTTCTGATGACTTGCTCTGTTTTCTTTCCCTTCCTAAGTGTCAACCTCAATTGCAAACACCCCCAGGCAGCCACACACCGGCTCCATTCGGCTCCCGCCGTGGTGTGAATGAACAAGGAGCCCAGCGAGTTTTTCATAGATTATTGTCAGAAAAATGTGTCTGCCAGCTTCTGTGTTTATAAAAAGGAACTTTGCTTTCCCAGAAGCCAACAGTGTTTAGTAAACATGTAGTAGAGAATTTATATTTAATATTAAAACCCTTTTTACCCCTAGTCGGACGGATGCGATGCTGCAGGTTTGGAGAAAGAGGATGGGGAGAATGACGCGCCCCAGCACCAGCCTGGAGCAGAGGCTCTGCCAGCCGAGCCTGAGCCCCCCCTCCCTCCCCAGATAGCAGCCCCCACTTAGGCAAATGAGCATCTGCTGTGTGAGTGGAAAATGGTCCAAGGGAAATCAAGGAGGATGCTGCTCCTGGCATGTAAAATAATCCCCGGATTATCAACTGAAATAAGGTTGCATAAGAAGCCCCGGTTATCGCACTGATCCTGGAACGCCCAGGCTCTGGTCTGTCTGGCCGTTCACCTCGCAGCGAGCACGTGCTCCTGCCCCACCGCCTGTGAATGTGTGCGCGCGCGCGCGTGCGCGTTCATTCATTGCTGGAATAAGACCCTTGCCAGCCACTTGTTTGAACACATACTTTGAGCACAGACGTGTGTTTGGATCTATCAGTAGAGGGATAAGCAAGGTGACGGGCCCCTGCCCAGTTCGTGGGACGCTGAGTTCTGAGGGACAAGCAGAAGGGAGGGAGAGGGGACAGTCCAGGCATAGAGGGAAAAGCACACGGGGTTGCTGCTGTCATAAGAAGGTCTGTGGGTGTCTTGGAGGAGCCGAGGGGAGGCTGGTCTTGCTGTGACAGGGACAGAGATCAGTGCACGGGGGAGGAGGACCTCCTCAGGTGGAGGCCCCCTGAGGAGAGGGTCTTGAAGACCATAAGCGCACGGGAGTGACTGGCAGTTTCTTGTTTTTGAAAGGTGACACCCTGTGAGTCCGCAGACCAAGAGCCACCTTTTAGTTCTGGAACAAACCAAGGTGTTTTCTGCCCCAGGGCCCTTGCACTGGCTCTGCCCGGTTCTTTCTTGCAGGGGTCACAGCCTCAGCACTTGACCACCACAGTCTCTAAAGGGGCATCCTGGCCTCCCTTTCACGATGGCTCATCCCAGCGTTGGCTACCTAGTGCCTCTCTGCTTTGTGCTCCTTTTAGGGTACCACAGAGTCACAAAAGCCTTGTTTCTCTGTTCGCTTGTGTATTGTGGGTCCATCTTCCTTCTCTCTTTGCAGTTTCTGTGAGAGGACTGACATCTTCTGAGTTTCCCGTCTCCCTCCATTCCTAGCCTTACCTGACACAGAACATTCCATCCATAGATATAGGTGTGTGTCAAAGGAATCCAGAGCTGGAAGGCCCATGAGAAGGCATGGCGGTGTCAGGGTCAGGAGACAGTGGTGGCTTGCTACAGTAGAAGCGGATGGAGTGAGGATGGGTGAGTCCTGAGAGCAAGTGGGTGGTGCTATGGACGGAATGTCTGTGGTCCCAACATCCGTATGTTGAGGTCCTCACCTCCACTGTGATGGTGTTAGGAGGTGGGGCCTTTGGGAGGTGCCTAGGTCCCGAGGGTGGGGCCCTCATGACGGGAATTAGTGCCCTTGTAAAGAGACCCCAGACAGCTCCCTCGCCTGTTCTTCCATGAGGACAGTGAGAAGACAACTTCACCAGAACCCTGGCCACACCGGCACCCTGACCTTGGACTTCCAGCCTCCAGAACTGTGAGAAATAAATGCCTGATGTTTAAGCCACCCGGTCTGTGGTACTACGTTATAGCAGCTCGAACTAAGACAGATGACTTGTGAAATTACGGAGTTAGAGAAACAGAATGACGGAGGAAGGGGGTCTCGAGATCACCTCATCTGAGAACCAGGGGCGCGGGGTTGGGGTGGAGAGCAGAAAGCTTTGGAGGCGCCAACCGTACAGCCTTCCTGCTTTTTCCTTATTTGTTGTAACTCTCCTCTGAGGATGTGTTTGAAGGTCTCATTACCGCTGATGAAATTGCCAAACCAAAGGTGGTTTCTGAAAGCAGTTTTAGCATCAGTAAGGGTGAAGGAAACTGCCCCTGTGTTGCAGGGGAAAGCTGGCAGAGTCTGATTCTGTGAGGATGTGTTGTCCTGCGTGCCCCCAAGCTGCATGTCCTGTTGACTGAGCGTTGAATTTTTCTCAAATCCTCATTTTTATTGAAGTGTAAAAGTATTTATTTTCAGTCAGCTCACCAGATTCCTCAGTGGAGCACATGTGGATGTGTGTGGACAACCCCTGAGGGCTCCTAAGAAATATTTCCAAGTCTAAGACCAGTATTTTGCCTCCAAAGAGCCTGTGGCCCCATGTGAGAGGGCACAGACATGGGTAACACAGCTTGCAGCTGTGGCCAGCGTATACACAGAACGTAGTGACATATCACAGGAGTGGGATGTGTGGAAATAACTGATAAGGGATGCCAGTTGGGGGAGACTTTCTGGAAGGGGGGTAGCAAGTCAGGGTGGTAAGATTTTGCAGCACCAAGGAGGGGTGGGGAATTTTAGGCAGAGAAGGTAGCAGCTTGGGCAGTTTGGAGGGGATCCTGGAGGAGCTGTATTTTTCCTCAGGAAAATGCCAATTTCCAAACAGATGATGAATAAATAGCAAGGCCAGGCTGGCAAGTACCCCCCGTAACTTGTTATGGTCCTGTTGAAGGTGTGATACTCCTCAGACTGTAGGGATAATTTGCACGGTGTGCAGTGAATCTCTTTCCCAGAAGGTGCTTTAGAATCTAATCTAATTACCTATATGGGAAGAGAATCTGCAGAAAAATACACACACATACACGCATATATATATATATATATACACACATATATACATGTATATCTGAGTCACTTTGCTGTACACCTGAAAATAACGTTGTAAATCAACTATGCTTCAATTTAAAAAAAGTGTATGTTGGGTAAGGTAACGTTAAAAAAGTAATCTTTCTTTAGCTTCCTTTTGGCCAAAGGAATCCTGGAAAAATCTTTGACACCCTTAGAGGTGGAAACATGCCATTTGTAGGTTATGACTTTCAATCCAAGATCATGTACTGTATTGATTTGCTCCCATTAGGGGCCACCCTAACAATGTACCACAAACCAGGTGGCTTAACAACAGGCACGTGATCCCTCGCAGTTTCAGAGGCCAGAAATCTGGAATGAAGGTAAAGGCAAGATTGATTCCAGGGCTGTGAGGGCAGGGTCTGTTCCAGGCATCTCTCCTTGGCTCTTGGATGGCCGTCTTCATGTTCAAATGGCTCCTCCCGCTAGGCCTGCCCCTGTGTCCAAATCGCCTTTTGTATAAGGACACCAGTTATATTGGCAACTCAGTCACCTCTGTAACGACCCTGTCTCCACATAAGGTCACATTCTGAGATACTGTGTGTTAAGACTGCACCATCTGAATTAGGGAGACACGATTTAACCCATAAAACTCACCATGAGCTTTTTCAGAGAAGCTGCTATTTAAGAAAAGAACAGACCAATCCCAGTACTGTGACTCTACTGTTTTCTGTTGCCAGCAGTAGCACTTCTGTGGTCTGGGGATTACAGAGGAAGAGGATTTAGGGCAGCCACGTGCTCTCCTCTTGTTTTATTTGGAAACTGAAGCATTACTATGTTGGTGCATGTTCGAGAGGGCGGGAGAGACAGTGAGTGAGTGTGTGAGTCTGTGTGTGTGTGCGTGGGAGTTGGTGTGCGAGTGTGTTTGTGAGTGTGTGTGTGTGCGTGCACACACGTGTGAAAGTAGACTAAAGTTTGGCACTCAGAGCAGACTGGACATGATGATGCATGAACATTTTTGCCGTGAATTTTGGACATGTTACAAGACAACCAGCAAACCTACAACAGTTGTTCTGTGTAAGTCAGGAATTACTTTTGGGGCTAGGCTTGGCCTGATTGATAACTTGCTTCATGGCTTTGAAAAACCACTTTGAAATATGACGACTACTATTGAGGTAGATAAATGTGGCCTAGAGAGATTTTCTACTTTGTCTGCCTTACTGGATTTTTTTAAAGGCTAAAATAGACAAACATATTAAAGAATTTATAAAGTGTAATATGAATTAAAAGAAGCTCCCGTTGACTGTGGTCTTAATGCGGAACCCTCCCCGCCCCGCCCCCTGCCACCGAGAATGGTAACTATCGTCACCTAGAAGGAGTAGGGGCTTCTCACTCCAGCAATAATCAAGACTGCCCAACAGGATATATTAAACAGGGTTAAATAAATAGGTGCCATTAAAGAAACCTGAAGAAGTTAATTTTGATGCACGTTTAGGGCATGTCATTACATCAGGAAAGAATATGAAAGAGAAAGCATGTGTGGTCTCTACTCTTAAAAAGCTCACAATTAATTTCGTCGTTTCTAAAAAAATTTTTTGTCCGAACCGCATGGCATGTAGGATTTTAGTTCCCCAACCGAGGGTTCGAGCCCACGACCCCCTGCATTGGAAGGCAGAGTCTTCAGCACTGGACCTCCGGGCAAGTCCCTGTCATGTTTTTAAAGAGGTATTCAAAACGCAGACACATAAAACAGAATAATATATGATGGTGTTCCAAAGGCATTAGCTGAAACTCATTGATGAACTGATGCCGTTTTGGTTTTGTTTTTTAAATTTTATTGGAGTCGACTTGATTTGCAACGTGGTGTTAGTTTCGGGTGTTCAGCAAAGTGAGTCAGTTATACATATATTCATTCTTTTTCAGATTCTTTTTTCCCATTTAGGTTATTGTGGAATGTTGAGTAGAATTCCCGGCGCTATGCAGTAGGTCCTTGTTGGTCATCTGTTTTCTATGTAGTAGTGTGTGTATGTTCACCCCAAGCTCAGGGATGCCGCTCCGATACTCCTTCCCCAGACACTGGCACTGTCTGTGCCCAGCTTGCCTGCACAAGGAGTGCCCGGTGGTGGGAGGGGTGGGCGGAATTTGGAAATGCAGCTGTTAAGCGCAGCCTCAGAGATTCAATACAATTGGTCCGCCTTGTCTGATGGGAATACGTTCCAAGACCCCCAGTGGATGCCTGAAACCTCAAATAGTACCTATGGTAAGGTTTAACTTACAAACAAGGCAAGTAAGCAATTACCAGTAATAACTAATAATAAAATAGAACAGTTATAACAATATACTATAATAAGTACATGTGGTCTTTTTTTCCTCTCTCAAAATATTGTATAAATTTAATGCCTTTTCCATTTTAACTGAGCACTGTGTCTGCAACTTTTGCGGTAAGTTTTGCAAAATTAGCGCAAATTTCTTTTTCCTTCTTCACAACTTCACAGACAGAAGCTTCGTTTTTACTGCAGGTCTTTGTTTTTACTGTAAATCTTAGCAGCCTCAGCATACAATTTTTATTTCCTTCAAGAACTTTCACCTTCTCACTTAAAGGAAGCACTTCTCCATGGCACAGTCGGACCGCCAGCATCACTCCTCTTGCGCTTTGGGGGCGTAAAATGAGGGTCACTTGAACACAAGCCCTGCAGTACCCCCTAGTTGATCTGGTAATCCAGACGGCTACTAAGAGATTAAGGGGTGGAACACGCCGGCCAAAAGGATGATTCATGTCTTGGAAGATGGAGAGATTTCATCACGTTACTCAGAACAGCACATGTTTAGCAGTTATGAATGTTTATTTCTGATATTTTCCATTTAATATTTTCAGGCCAAGGTTGACGTGGGTAACTGACATCTCGGGTAAGGGGAGCTACTGTATAACAGCACGGGACCCTTTACTCTGAGACAGGGGCTGTGCAAATAATGCCCCAAGGCACAGACTCCATGCCCCATTTCCAAGACCTTCTGCTGTAACAGACCCAAGGGGACCAACCTCATTTTCCTGCAGCTCAGATCACCCTCCTCAGCTTGGGAATGCTGCCCTTAGAACTCAGTCAAGGGCTCACATGGTGCGCTTCAGAGAGATGCTTCCGGGCCCCCTGGGCTAGTTTTTCATCCCTCATGTGAGAGCCTGCATCTAAGTGGGGACATTTGCAGATAGAAAGCAGGGAAGGGTGGAATCTGTCAAGGGGAGTCATGACACTGGTTTGTGTTTCTTCTAAAAAATGAGCAGTTGATTTCCCCCACTCACCTAAAAGGTAGAGAATTCGCTTTTTGTAAGTTAAGCCCTGGACTCTAACACCCCAAACTATGTAGGTACCTTATATAAACCTTATTTCCCTCTAATCATCTGGAAGAAGAATTCAGTTCCTTCTGTGTAACTCTAGGGCGGAAACAGACATCCTTGTGAGGAAGGTAGAAAATTCCTCCTGTAGTGAAGCTGAAGCTCTCCAACCCTGGGCTGCAGGCACACATGTGACTTCTGATGGAGCATGGGAAGGAACATCCCCCGTTCGATGGGACCTAGGACACAGCCAACGCTAGGGGGTGAGCAGATAAACAGGAAGCAGCAGTGGGCGGGGGGAAGGGAAGGTGGGAACATTCAAGCGGGAGAGAAAGATCCAAAATGCCAAAGGTCAAAGAAAGACCAAAGAAGTGGCCCGTCGTATGTGCAGAGCTGGTCCAAGGACCAGTGAGCTGAGAAGGATGGAGGACCTTGGGTTGCAGGGTGAATAGGAGGCAAAAATAAATAAATAAATAAATAAATAAAAGAAAGAAAAAGAAAAAAAGCTGAGATCATGATTGTAGAACACTGCACCTATCAATCTAGCCACTAATTGCAGCTCCAATGTACTAGTCATAAAGCCAGGCGAAGAAAGGGAGTTGTTGTTTTTTTCTTTTTCATCGAGAAGGATCTGAACGTATTCGTATTTGAAGGTGAGATGCTAATGGATTGAAGAGCTTTGAGAGGAATCTGGTGGGCGGGGTGGAGATAGAGAACTGGGGAGGAAGAGCGGTGAGTCTCAGGGGAGCAGCTGCTTTCTTGAGCAGGTTGTTTTGTCCACAGAATGTGGCTCATCTCCTCAGGTTTCCTAATGTGCCGCCGCCCACCCCTCCGTATTTTGACTGACAGACCCAGGCTGCAGGGAATTGCCTTGCTTTGTCCAAAACCAAAACCTTTCCTCCCCTGGCGATCGTCACTCAGGATGTGCTGTAGTTAAACAATGTACAAGTAATTGACCAGCCTGACCACGGAGGCATTTACAGTCGGGTTGGTGAGAGACTTATTTTGTTTCACCTTATTTTGGGGTGACATCCCCCTACCACTTCTATCACCAAACATAAGAAACATTCACTTGTGTGTTTTCCCCTCGGAAACAACGCAATCAAGAAAACCTTACTAGGTTTACCTCACTGCCCAGTTGGACAGTTCTGTACTTTCCAGACACTTGTCTTTGTGGATTGTTTTGGAATCTATACCTCCTAAAAATGCAAGACCTACTGCCTGTTGTTCTTTGTATTGAGAATAGTGTCTTTAATGTTTAACATAGTAAGTGCTCAATTAATGTGACACTAAATTTTCTACCGTTTGTGTTGTTTCTTTGTAGCTACTATTCCTGAGTAACTGGCAACCATACTGTAAAATAGATACTATCATCCCCACTTTGCAGATGTTTGAATTCGGGCAACTGTTTCCACGTAATATGGGCAGTTGGTGTATCATTGGGTGACACTTGTTGAGATTCAAATCCAGATTTTAATCCTCTCAAGTATATGGAAATCAGATAAAGTGTTTAATTAATTTTTTTCCTTGAGAGGATTCAGTTAAGAAGGGCGGTTTGGTTTTGCCAGATACAGACTATGCTCTGAGTTTATTACAGACGTGCTCACCCCTAGAAGGACTGAGATGTGGGGAACCAAGGTTTTGTGTACATCTTAGGGTGGGCATCCCTATTCCTCCTGGTGAAGAAAGGACATCTTGACAGGCGTCTTTATTTCTTTAATGTACTCCAGACTTATTAATAGTTTATAAGTCTCAGCTAAATCTCTAGGGCAAGATAAATCACATCCTTCACCAGGAGAACTTGAGAGGAAACCAAGCGTTCAGTTATAACAATTTATGGCAAATGCTTAAAATGAGTAGACCACACCATCTTTCAAGGTCTTGTCAAGTACAGAAGTCAGTCAGATACAGTTTAGAAAGGCTCACCATAGAGAGCTCTAAATCTTTGCATAGTCAAGTGTGTCTTAATACAGAGAAAATTATTTCTGTGGATCTTTTCCCTAGAAGAATTTTCATGTTCTCTTCTATAATCTTACAATGTAGCGGGCGAGGTGGGGAGAGACAAAAGCCCATATTTATCTCCAGCCTGCAGCAGTGAAATGAGATAGCTCAGAAGGTAGTCCTTGAAGGAGCACTGAAAATAAATATGAATACTATCATTATCTTTTTTAATTTGGTAGTCTCGCCCACTTCTCAAAACATTTTTTATCTTCCTTTAAATGTCCAGAGTGCCCTTAAATCTATATTTTATTTTATCCTCAAAACCACAAGAATTAAATAAAGGTTTGTGTTATCACTGCCCCTTTACAGATAAGGAGACTGAAGACAAGGGATTTTGGGTAATTTCCTAAGGTCACACAGCTGGTTAGAGATAGAACAAGAGTAGTGATGTGGACCTCCTGGCATTTTTTTTTTACTTAAGTAAAAAATGTCTAATCTCTTCTGTATTTACCCTCAACATACTCTGTGTTTTCACTGAAGCTCATTCAGGGGTTCTTGTGGTTCAGGAGATTGTCACCGACAACCTCTGCTCACTTACTGCATCTTTTGGGCAACCGTGTGGCTTTTCAGTGTCCTAGTTTCCTCCTCTGTGAAATGATGGAGCTAGAAAAGGAGTGGTTGCCTGGTCACCTGGACCAAACTCTGGGATTTGAGAATTTTTTTTATCCTGTTCAATCAGTCAGGGTTCTCCAGAGAAACTCCACCGAAAGGATACGTGTGTATGTGTGTGTGTGTGTGCGTGCGCACGCGTGTACACATACATAAAGAGATTAGGAATGTCATTTTTGTTTGTCTTGCAGTTCAATTTTCAGGAAAGGAAATTCTTTCCTGAAAAGAGATTTATTTTAAGGAGTTGGGTCACACAACTGTGGGACTGGCAGGTCTGAAATCTGTACGTCAGGTCGGTGGGCTGGAAACTCAGGAATGATTTCCACGTTCCAGTCTTGAGGCAGAATTTCTTCTTCCCCTGGAAACATGAGTTTTTGCTCTTAAGGCCTTCAGCTGATTGGGTGGGGACCATCCACATTATGGAGAATAATCTACTTAAAGTCAACTGATCGTAGGTGTTAATCACATCTACAAAATCCCTTCACAGAAACATCTAGACTAGTGTTGGACTGAATGACCTGGCACCTTAGTCTAGCCAAGTGGCCACACAAGATTAGTGATGTGTGTCTGTAAAATACAACCATCACTGCTACAGTGATGTGTGTTTCTTTTGTCAAGAGATACCTAAATTGCATAGCAAACTATGACCAAATATGTTCAATCCTAAAGAACGTGCTTGAAGATCAAATTGCAAAGGCTAATAAAATTTAAGTTTCGAATAATTGAGTGTGTGTGTCTCCCTGTCCATCTGCTAATTTTCATATTTCAAATTTGAGACCTGTAAGATTCTCCTCGTAGTACAAATAGTCATAATTGTTCAAGAGGGTTGATCTGGTTCATGCATCACGGAAACGATTTCAAACAAAGGCTGAAAACGCGATACCCGCTGTGGTCAGGCAGGTGAGAAAATTGAGCCCAAGGAGGCAGAAGTGATGGGTGGTAGGTGTGCACCTGGGGCCGAGTTGACCTGGAGACCACCAGCCTTACCTAGGACATTCTAGCCAATTGTCACAGTGTGGGAACGGGGACCCCCAATGACCAGAGCTCCTAGTTTTTTAAGATAAGCTGTAAACATGGGTTATTATATAAAATTAAAAAAATTTTACAGCGTTGGCAATTAACTTTAAAAATATTAAACTTTATTTGGCCTGGAAGCCTTCTTCAGCCTGCAGGATACCTGAATGTGCCCTCATTCCTCCATGGCGTCATGATGAATAAGACGGAGAAAAACGTGCTGGCAAATAAGACAGTGGGCTGTGGATTCACATCAGCCTGGACAGAAAGCCCCAGTGGGTTTCTACAGACTCTGTCCTTCATCCTGTCCTACTGAACAACTGCATAAGTGGCTTTGATGGAGAAGTGAAACCTTCTTGGAGGAAAAAGTCCTCTTAAACATCACCACCACGGATACATATGAATGCTTACTGGGGCCTATTTAGTACTTTACATGCATTGAGTTCTATAATCTCCTAATAATTGTTAGGGTAGGTCCTTTTATTATGTTGTTGTTATTATTATTTTAGAGCTGAGAAAGTGAGGCACAGGCGATGCTAAGCAACTGGGGAAAGGTCACACAAATAGTAAATGGAAGAGAAGAGTTATGATTTCAGAGCCTACGTTCTTAACCAACAAGCTCTCTCAGATACAGTTATTAAATCTGAGGATAATGTAAAGAGGGAGGAAGTGGTGACTGTGTGAATGACAGATTCCGCCCTTCTTTCCATCCTGCCAGGACTCCTTGGATTGTGATCCTAAGAAGGTGGCTGGCGAAGCTGGCAGATCCACCTGGGCAGGGGCTCCCTGATCTTGTCCAATGCTCAGACTCCAGCTGCTGGTTGCTTAGTGCAGAACCACAGTTCGGGGCCGGGGGTGGTTGCTGGGCTGCCCTAGAGAAGGACTTAGGGAAGGATGGAGAGGATGGATGGAGAGGAAGGATGGAGAGGATGGATGGAGAGGAAGGTTGGAGAGGACGGATGGAGAGGAGGGATGGAGAGGAAGGATGGAGAGGATGGATGGAGAGGAAGGTTGGAGAGGATGGATGGAGAGGAGGGATGGAGAGGAGGGATGGAGAGGAAGGATGGAGAGGAAGGTTGGAGAGGATGAATGGAGAGGAAGGTTGGAGAGGATGGATGGAGAGGAGGGATGGAGAGGATGGATGGAGAGGAAGGATGGAGAGGAAGGATGGAGAGGATGGATGGAGAGGAAGGATGGAGAGGAAGGATGGAGAGGAAGGTTGGAGAGGATGGATGGAGAGGAGGGATGGAGAGGAGGGATGGAGAGGAGGGATGGAGAGGAAGGATGGAGAGGATGGATGGAGAGGATGGGCAGCGGTGCTCTTTGAGGAAGCCTGCAAAGACCTGGAGGTGTTTGTCCTAGAAAGTCTGAGAAAACAGCACTCAGGGTTGAGAGCCAGTTGAGCATGAAAACAGCTGTCAGCTCACAGGGCATAGAAGACCCCACGATGGATCTGACATGGCAGCAAGGCCGTGGCAGAGAGAGGGCGGCCACAGTCTCAAATGGCTTCCCCACAGGGACCAGCTGGGCCAGCCTGTCTGACTCAGGAATACAGGCCGCTTGGCTGGGCATTTTCTTCAGCGGTTTTCAAAGGATGGGCCAAATGTAAGCTGCTATAGGGGGAACCATAGCCCTGTGTCTTATTCGAGAATTGCACCCTTTCAGCTTGTCACTGGGCAGGTTTCTGGAAGGCAACCCAATCGCGGTAGCCAGCTTTCCTCCACACCTCAGCCAAGCCCAGCCTCAGCACACGGGGGTTTCCGGCCACTGCAACACTTGTCAGTGATCTTGGACGCGTGCTTATCTGTCCCTGCTTCTAGAAGCAGCCCCATCCTGCAGCAGTATGCCTGCCTGCTGTGCTCATTACCTGGATTCTGTTCTAACCGACACCTTAAAAACTGCTGTCGGTGTGAAAGCTTTGAGGATTTTCCCAGTATTAAAAAAAAAAATAAAGCAAACAAAAACCAGGTATGATCTTAGTTCTAAATTCTGGCTAATAGAGAAGTCATAAGAAGGCAGACTTTGGATAAGTCTCTTTGTACGTTCTTCCTTACATTGTTCCTAAATGGAATGGATGGCCTGCCAAGGAAATGACTTCCCGTCGCTAAAACAGAGCAGGACCCTGTGGAGCCTTCCTGGCCCTGCACACACACACACACATACACACGCAACACCCGCAATGTCCTCCGTCTGCCTTTTGTCTGTAGTAAACTTTAGCCAAAGAATAAATTTAATCAGAGAAAGTAGAAAATGCAGAAGCAAAGGAAAGAGTCAAACAAGACCAAATAATAATAGTTGAGTCATTAAACAAAGTCAAGGACCTTTAGTTCCTCCTTGAGGGCTGTAGATAATATTCTGAGCCATATCTTTTGAGCTGTTTTGTAGATACTGAAAGCCCCACCAGGCAGAAGAAGTTAACTACATGATGACCAGACTGTAGCCATGACATAAGCTGCCACAGTCCCAAGAACCGGCTTCAAAGAAATGGGAACAGACTGACCCTGGAACTGAAGATTAACTGTACTTAGAAAAATCAAGATGTCACTGATCAGACCACCGCAGGACCAATTGCAAGATGACTGTCAGAGCTGCCTGGGCTGATTTTGCATGTAGCCCCCTGTCTCTGCCTATACACCCCTGAAACTCTCCTTTAAAAGCCCTTGCTCCCTGATGGACAGGGGGGAGTTTGCTTTTGGACATCAGTGCACCCTCTCCCCAGATTGCTGGCCTCCTGAATAAAACCACCTTTCCTTTCTACCAACGCTGGCCTCTCGAGTATTGGCTTTCGAGCCATGAGCAGCCGGACCTGAGTTCGGTAACATCACCAGTGAGGTTCAGTCAGAGGGACAGTAGCTCAAGCCACAGATGGAGGCCCAGTGAAATAATCCAGCCAATGGCATGGTCCTCAGGGTTCTGAGGTATCAGACAACAAGGGTAGAATTTGAGAGACAATTGTAGGAGGATTTGAGAGACGAGCGTAGGAGGATTTGAAGGACTTTACCATGCCTGTTGCACTGATGGGTCGTCCCAGGTCACTACAAGTCCCACCGACTATCCACTGGATCAGTCTACCGTAGGGGCCTGCTGTGTGGATGGACAAGCATCTCCAGCCATTCTGAAGACCCTCCAGAGCCAGACCCTGCCTCTCAGAGCTTCTGAACCAATTCACGTCAACCCACCCACTTCCCACCTGGACACAGACATCTTGGAGGCTAGAGCCGGATGGACTTCCTCGTTCACAGGGTGCAAACCCCCAGTTTACAGGGGAAGAGAATGCGGCCTGAGTAGGGGAAATGCTGCGGTTTATCCCATGTTGTGAAAATCCCTAATTCACCTTTAATCCAGTGGGTCATTCGTCCTACTTTCCACTCTCTGTGTTTTCTGATGTTTGGACATAAAAAATTCAGAACCACCTCTTTCTGTTTCTCACTCCTCTTTCATGTGAAGAAGTGTGTGTTCCTCCACTTCCTGAACAAGTTCACATGCTCTTTGGTGAATAACTCTATGATTCACGGAGCTTAGGGCAGGCGAACTGCTGTAGCAAATAGACCGCGTGATAAATAAAGAATCAGACACAGTAAATGTCTACTTGATGCCAGTGTTAATAAGCTAGTGGGATGGGAGCAGGTACCTCTATGTGGGCTCGGCCATCTCCACTGTACATCTTCTGATATTCTCTAAGCGACTGCTTTATTCCACCCCCTGGCCGGGTAAGGAGCAGGGAGGACTCCATGTGGAGACAGTCATGGTCCCCACATGCATCCCCTTCTGCTGCGCAGGACTCAGTCATGTGACCAGGCCCAGCTGCAAGGCAGGCTGGGAAATGGAGATGAGGTGGGCGAGCAGAAAAAGAAGGGGAGATTCACCTTGCCCAAGACCTGCGGTTTTGGCCAGGACCCCAGGGTTTGGCATAGCGCTGGGTACATCTGTTTCTTTTGAGTCTGACTTCATTTTATTTTATTTTACTTTATTTTATTCTATTTTACTTTACTTTATTTTATTTTTTTATCGAAACATAAAAAATTTATTTCTCTGGGCACTTGTGATCCATGCAATCACTTGGGAACTCTGGTTCCTTTCCATTTCTTGCTCCACCTTCACCTTGGGTATGGCCAAAGCTGGATCACAGGGCACATCAATGCACCAGCTCATGGGAAAGGGGAGAGAATATGGAGGAGCCTCCATCAAGACCCGGCGTCACCTCTGCTTACGTTTCACCTGTGAGAACTCAGTCCATGGCTGCACCCAGCTGCAAGGGAGGCTGGGAGCGCACTCAACTACAGTTCAGTTATAGCTGCAGGATGGATTTGGGGAGGGAGCTGCCACTCTGGATTTCATATATTTTCATTTGCTCCCTCATCCATCCATATATTCCCTGTAGTACCAGCCTCTTCTCTGTAGGGGTCCTTCAACCTCAGCTCTTCCTGGCTGGGTGAGTCTGACTTCTTTGTAAACCACAGGATGGTTGGAGAGGGCTTGCACCCTTGGCAAGTCACCGTTCTCCCCCCCACGTGGACATACATGAGGCTTTCCGTCCTCCCCTCATGCAGCCCCATCTCTGGGGGTGCCGGACAGCAGGAGCAGATACTATAGCTGAAATCAGCTCTCTGGGTGCTACCCGCTGAAAGCCCGGGGCATCCCACCCCTCCCATCCTGGGCTGTGTAGAGGGAGGCCCTCTGTTCTCCAGGGCCTCCGCTCGGCACCTGTGAACATGGACAACTTAAAAACAAAAACCAACAAAAAACTGCTTCCCAAGCACTTGGAAGGCAATCTGCTCTGTTGGCACACACCCACTCCCTCTGCTTTTGTGATAATATTTACCTGCCTGGCAGAGAGAGCTGTCCAGGGAGTACACGTGTTCACCTACTGATGACTTCAGAGATCCTCTAATGAAAGGCGTTTGGTGGCAAAAATTAATGATGGCATGCTTCAAAGGCAAGCCGAGAACTTGCCCTCCTCTCCATTCTGCTGGCGGCTGTTTTGATGCGGCTGAACACTAAGGGGAAGAGAATGACAATAACAAGAAGCCACGACTTTTTTTCCCTGTAGTATAAATAGCAGGCGTCTGACCTCAGATCCGCAGCACTTTGTTCCTGGCACAGAGCTTGCGCGCTGTTAACGGGCCTCCATGAACCCAGGTGTCCTGGGGCCCATGAGTGGGGGGGGACCCCCCTCGCTCAGCTGGTGTGGGCTGCAGGATCCCCTCGGTTGTTATATTTTCAGGGGGACTCACTTGTTGCCTTTTTTTTTCTTTTTTTTTTACCGCAGCCTCCTGAGGAAAAGGGTAGAATTTGTTGAGACAGTAAAAACACACATTTCCGACAGACACTTCAAGTGGAAAGCCAAATTGTTAACTTTTTCTCCTAATGAACTCCCACTCTGAAAGAATTAAATAGAGTTCATTTTCGACTCTGTTTTGGAGTCAGGAGAGCTGATTGCGATGAGATTTATGCCAGCTTCCAGTACAAATCATGCTTCTTGGTATAATTACTATGCAGTGGGATGTTTATTCCTTTACTTTCTTCTTTTTTTTTTTCTTTACCATTCCCTTATCTTTCTTGTTAGGATATGTTTATGGCCTCACAGGACTGTGTGTGCTCCGTCAACTCCCTGGCATCCTTGGTGTTGGTTGGGTTACAGGAGTGCTTGGTGAGAAGCTTGTTGAGGGACCCAAATCTCGCAGGAATAGACTGGACCCCCTTTGAGGTGGCTTGTGTCCCTAAGACCCCTTGCTGGACTCTGTGTGTGTGTGTGTGTGTGTGTGTGTGTGTGTGTGTGTGTGTAGGGTGGATTCGTGGACAGTAGACACATGTAAGTTACATATACTTTAAATTGAAAATGACAAATTATATTTCAAATTTTAAAGTAGAATTCCTCTTATCTCTGGACTCTATTTATTCTGCTTTGGTTTCTCTCAATACCTTTTCCTAGGTGTGGGCATCAGATGTGTGAAACAAAGGCAGTTGTTTGTATAATCTTATTGTGAGCTCGTCACAGGTACTGTAATTTTAGTTTAAGTATGCAGGAAATATACTAATGCATTATCCTGATAATATATTAACAAACTGAACACAAGGCTCACGTCCTGTTTCATCATCTCCACAGCCTTTCTCCCGGGAATTCCTAGAAGGAATTGCTGTCATTACTTTGATATGTAAATGTCTAATCTTTATGTACTATATATAATATTAATAGGATATTGAAATACATATTAATATTAAGTAATATCAATATATTTAAATAAGTATTTATATATAAAGTATAAAATGTATACCTATATATACATAAATATACGTATACATACATGTTCGTATATGTGTATATACACATTAGGGTACTTAGATATATAGATATAATTTTGTAGATTTTTTAACATAAATAACATTATGCTGAGGTTTTTTTTAGGTGAGGTTTTTTTTTCTCACCTTATGCATCACCCAACAACAGGACTTGGTAACACCCATTTGTTGCCTTAGATTTGAACATATGCCCCTCATCCACGCAGACCCCTGCACAGTGATCTATGGTGCAGAGATCCTGTAGCCTCTAAAACTCTTCCCCTATTAAGAGGTGCAAACTACTACATATATAACAAGCTACGAGGATATATGATACAGCACAGGGAATATAGCCAATACTTTATAATTACTGTAAATGGAGTGTAACCTTTCAGAGTTGTGAATCACTATACTGTACACCTGTAACATATAATATTGTACAGCGACTATATACTTCCATTAAAGAAGCTATTCCCCTATGGACAGGCATGCAGGTGGCTTTCACATTTTTGCTTTGAGCAGTGAGGCTACAATCACCATCTTGCTATATTCCTCTTCTACCCTCATGTTGGCATTCCTCCTGCAGAGATACTGAGAAATGCAATGGCTGGGATATAAGCTACCTATATTTTAAACTGAAATTGAAAATGACAAGCATATTCCCAAGTGGTGGCACCAGCTTATAGTCCCCCCAACAGTGTATGAAAATGCATATTTTCCTTCACCTTTTATTTAAATGAAGTATAGTTGATTTACAATGTGTTAGTTTTGGGTGGACAGCACAGTGATTCATATATATATATATTTTTTTTTTCAGATTCTTTTCCGTTATAGGTTATTACAAAATATTGAGTACAGTTCCCTGTGCTACACAGTAGGTCCTTGTTATTTATCTGTTTTATATATAGGAGTGCATATGTGTTAATCCCAAACTCCTAATTTGTCTCTTCCCTACCTTTCCCCTTTGGTAACCGTAAGTTTGTTTTCTGTGTCTGTGGATCTATTTCTGTTTTGTAAGTAAGTTCATTTGTATCTCTTTTTTATTTTAGATTCCACATATAAGTGACATCATGGTATTTGTCTTCCTCTGTGTGACTTACTCCACTTAGTATGATCATCTCTAGGTCCATCCATTGTTGCTGCCAATGACATTATTTCATTCTGTTTTTTACGGCTGAGTAATAACATTACTCACGTTTCCTGAGAGAATAAAAATTTAAATACGATATTTGTCTTCCTCTGTGTGACTTACTCCACTTAGTATGATCATCTCTAGGTCCATCCATGTTGCTGCAAATGACATTATTTCATTCTGTTTTTTACGGCTGAGTAATAACATTACTCACGTTTCCTGAGAGAATAAAAATTTAAAGCACCTAGTGTGTTACGGTAGAATCTGGAAAGACGCATCAGCATTTGTGATTTTTTTCCAGTATTTTTTTTGAGTCCATATATATACTCCTCTATAGAGTCCACAGAAACATAGTAACGAAACTGACTTTTTTTCTGTCAAAATTACTGTAAATGATGATCAACATGAATGCTGCTCCCTTGGCATATGGCATAATTTGGTCAGTGTGTGAGCAAATTTGTCTCTCTTCTTTGGAATTGTATGACTTTTTTTTTTTTTTTTTTTTTTTTTTTTTGCGTTACGCGGGCCTCTCTCTGTTGTGGCCTCTCCCGTTGCGGAGCGCAGGCTCCGGACGCGCAGGCCCGGCGGCCATGGCTCACGGGCCCCGCCGCTCCGCGGCACATGGGATCTTCCCGGACCGGGGCGCGAACCCGCGTCCCCCGCATCGGCAGGCGGACTCCCAGCCACTGCGCCACTAGGGAAGCCCCAACAATTTTTTTTGAATCCCTTCAGAAGTTGGGGGCAGCACTTGATCCCTTGAGGATAGATGTTTGTTGTTTTGTTTTGTTTTTTTTTTTTTTAGACAGTCAAAAGCCATTTGGAGACAAGTCTGGCCAATGAAGTTTGTGATCGAGCTCTAGCAGCTGGGCTGGCTTCCGGTGTAGACATAATCGTATCATCGGAATCAGTTTAGTTTTGTCAAAACAAATCGTCCACTTTCTTTGTAGTCACACACCATCTGGGTCAGGAAAGGTTCTTGTGGGCAGACGCCACGGGCCTTTGCTCTTTACATGATTGTAAAAGATCGGTGATGGTTGATGTAAGGGAAAGTGGAAATTGAACAGGGTGAGCAAATATTGAACTTCATTTTGTCACAGGGAAAAAAATGCAATATTTTCCTCACTGAACCTATGAATCATTTGTTGGTACTTTAAGCAAAACACGGCAGCCCAGCTCACTGAGCAGATTTTTGAGTTTTCACCTCTAGGGAAGGAATATGTCCTCTCTGCAGACTCCGAGCTACAGCTAGGGGTCCCGAGTGGATATCTACCTACCTACCAGGTCATTAGGTGATCTGAGGGTGCATCATTGCCTGCAGACATGCACACGTTTTCCACTGGTACCCCTTCAGGGGAAAGTGCAGCCTTTCATGGATGCTTTCCAAAGGGTTCTAAACCGTCCTGGAAGTTCAGTGTGTTGGGAGTCTTCTGTTCTTCCCCGTCCCAGGTGGGCAGGTGGCTGGAAAATCCTGCTGTGCTTTGAGTTTGCATAGATGTGATGATTTCTAACACCCTTTTAATGATGATGAGTCTTTGAAAATTGCTCAGAGCTATTTTTAAGGAGTCTCAGAATAAAATGATTCTGCAGGAAGGTGAAAGAAGCAGATGTCCCACGGCTGCCAAGAGCAAGGATCCCTGGCGTTTATCCAAAGCCCCTTGTCCTCAGGTACCAACTCAACTTACCTGGCTAAATCTGCATCAGGGACCCGAAAGCTGTGTGTAAACCTCATCTCATCAGCTTATCCTCTCAGGAGAGGTCGGAAGGTGACGATTTCCCCTTTTCCTCACCAGTTGCCAACCAGGGCTGGTTTTACCTGTAGCTCTGCGAGGCTGTGGCACCTCCGGCGTGGCTCGAGGATTACGGAGTGTTCCTTTTCCAAAGGAAGGATGCTCGTTGGAGTCCGTCCACTACCTGCCCAGAGCACAGGGCCACCACCCCGCGTCAGACCTCGAGGCGGCCGACTAGTTTCCTGTAGAAGCGCCAGTTGTACGGGAGAGATGTGTGTAGCTAGGGAGGAGAGAATACATGCAGCGCTCTGTCTCCGGGAAAGCTGATGTCCTGGCATGCTGGAGGCTGTTTAAAGGCAGCTCAGATGGGTTTTCACAAACCTTTATTTAAAAGATCCACAGTGGATGACTGATTTTGAAAGGAAAAATCTGGAAGGGGCAGTGAGTGCCCGGAGGATAAACACCTTCCACACGATAGTTTTGAAGGGGAGCTCTGTGCAATAGGTTTTTATTTTTTATTTTATTTTATTTTATTTTTGCAATCCAATGGTTTATTTTAAATCCTTACCCTGTTTGGTATATTTCTACAGAATTTGATACCAGTGACCTTGTTCCTTTTGGAAGTTTGGTTCTCCCTTTGTTCCTGTGATAATACGAGCTCTCGCCTTTTCTGCAAACTATTTCAGTTCTCTCCTTTTTGCTTCTGTGTGCTCCTGAACTTTAAACACTGGCTTCCTGGCCTTCCTGTCCTCAGTCTTGTTCTTTATCTAATGTAGTCACTGTGACTTCATCTGCTCCTTTGGTCTCATATACCACAGCGGTCACGCGGTATGTTCAGTACCAGCCCCTCATGTGAACTTGACTTCTACTTGAGAAGCTCCTAACGAACATTTAGAACTGGTAGCTCCATGGCCATCTCATACTCAACATGTAGAAGGGAAACACATCATCTGCACCTGGAAACTTTCTCGCCTTCCTGTACTTCCTGTCTTGGTTAATGCTGCCCTCATAGATCCAGAAAGGACAATCTAGAAGCCTGAGAACCATCTTGAAACACCACCTTCTCAACCCACAAGTACTCAACCTTTAAGCAACAGAACACAACCAGCAATTTCTTGAATTTCACATGAAATTTCTCATGTCCATGCCTTTGTGCACGTGCTTTCTTCTTGGGATGCTCTTCCTTCATTTCTATATTTAATAAACTCCTACTCATCCTTCAAGACCCAGTTTCAAGGTGCTCTTTATTTTGGAGACTTTAAGCCCTCCTACCCGGAGTGAATGAAAGGCTCCTTCATTTGTTTCCTTTTAAGGGTTTGCACTATAAATATATATTTTTATCATACTTATTGATGGCTCCTAGGCTAAGAAAACATCCTCACGAGAGCTGTAGTTGTTGTAAGGAGTATGCCATATTGTAAAATGGGGAATGAGAGCAAAAGGGATGTGAAGGTAAGAAATAAGTTAGGAAGGGTCGGGGAGAAAAGAACACACTAAGTTTGTAGCAAGAGCAAGGAAGCACCGGAGTGAAAGACGGTACAGCAGCCCGGCTTCCCTCATGGGTTTCAGGGTCTGAGCTGGAGAAAGCCTCCTGCTTCAGAGGCCGCTTTCAGAGAGACAGGCCCCCCTTGCTCCTTCCTAAATACTCATTTAAACCCCAGAAAGAACCAGGCCTCTCCCTGAGCCCTCGCGACTCAGTCTACTGGGGAGAATTTACTATTTGTGAATGTGTACCGATTTCCAGATTTACTAACAAAAAACCATGTGGTCTGGAGGTGTTAAAATGTTATGAGTTTTTCTGGGAAATGTCTGTTACACTTCTCCATTATTGGCATTTCTGAAAATGGGACATTTTCTAGAGGTAACATGGTCTGAGGTCACCCGGCAGCACCTATACCCACCGGGCACACGAGGCTCCATGACCTCTGCTCACCAGATGCCAGTGTTTTCCTGTCAGGCTCCAGGGGCTGCGCCCCCAAACCTGAGTCTGCACCTGCTCCCGGTGGACTTTGGGGACCTTAGTTGTCACCTGAGCTCCGAGAACAGTGGACCAGGTGGACTTGCATCTCCACCATTGGTGGCTGCGTCCTTGTTCACAGGTGTCATTTCTGAGAGGTGTCTGGCAGGAGCAGGCTGTGAGAAAGCTGGCTTTGCCCTGATGCCCTCCTCATTCTTCTTTTCTCTGTGTTTGTTTTTTGGGGAAGGAGTTAGCCTTTGGGTTAATTCGGACAAGTGTGTTAATAAAAATTTCTACTCCGTTTGTTTCCTTGTATGATACAGTGTTTCATCGGTCAGCCAGAGTTTTCTTTTTTTTTTTTTTTTTTTTTTTTTGTGGTACGCGGGCCTCTCCCTGTTGCGGCCCCTCCCGTTGCGGAGCACAGGCTCCGGACGCGCAGGCTCAGCGGCCATGGCTCACGGGCCCAGCCGCTCTGCGGCACGTGGGATCTTCCCGGACCGGGGCACGAACCCGCGGCCCCCGCAACGGCAGGCGGACTCTCAACCACTGCGCCACCAGGGAAGCCCCAGGGTTTTCTTAATCTGCACCCGTGGCCTTTATCCGGCGCATCTCATAATATTTCTTTTGTAAAATCAGCTGGGGCACATACTCAACAGCGCTCCCATGAGCTCGCACATTACAACTAGCGCCAGTCTGGAATCTTGGCAGGGTTGCGGTGTCTCTGTGTCCACACCTCTCAGCGCTTAAATAGTTGGGTATTTCTGTAGTTTCCCCTCGTTGACCGTTGTGGTAGGCGGATTCTCAACCACTGCGCCACCAGGGAAGCCCCAGGGTTTTCTTAATCTGCACCCGTGGCCTTTATCCGGCGCATCTCATAATATTTCTTTTGTAAAATCAGCTGGGGCACATACTCAACAGCGCTCCCATGAGCTCGCACATTACAACTAGCGCCAGTCTGGAATCTTGGCAGGGTTGCGGTGTCTCTGTGTCCACACCTCTCAGCGCTTAAATAGTTGGGTATTTCTGTAGTTTCCCCTCGTTGACCGTTGTGGTCCCGCTTTACTGCACAAGACACAGGCGCTAAGAGTGCAGCCCCGGCTTCACTGAGTCTTGTCCTCTGTGGACAAAGACGAAATAGCTTCGATTCATCAGTCTGTGAAAAACTAAGCCAATGCACCCTTGATAGAATGTTTGTATTACTCTGGGTGATAATAGAACCTACAGCGGCACTGTTCATTTGGAACCATGCTTGTTTTGGTACAAAAGGATTACCCGCTTTCCTGTTGAGCTGGTGTTAATTAATTAATTTATTTTTTTGATGATACAAACTTGCTGAGGGTTCCATTCTCCGTGGAGGAAAATCATACCAGGGCAATTGATAAATTTTCGGACCCTTGGGGTTGGATCAGGCTTTAAAGAAGAGGGAGCTGTGAGAGAGCCTTTGGGAAGGAACTCCTTGCCTTTGTGACAGTGGATGTGACAGATGAATGAGAGTGGAATCAAAGACTCATGAAAGCATCTCCCTGGTGGTGACCAAAAGCTTCTTGTGGAGAAAATCTTTTGTGTTGTGAGGTGATTAGATTGAAAAATACACATATATCCAGGGTTCTGATCTGACATAAACCATATTCAACTGTATTCACAATTGATTCGTGTGTGTGTGTGTTTGTTTGTGTGTGTGTTTGTGTGTGTGTCTGTGTGTGTGTGTTTGTGTTGAAATAGAAATATTTACAATTCTAATTAAATGACAGTAAATTAAATATATTTTCAGAATAAAGTAGTCATGGGAAAGGCCAAGGTCATTCCTATTTATTTTCTTATTAAGTATGATACACAATCTGAGCCAAGTTTTTCTTATTAATCTCAGAAAAATACAGCTAAAATAGGAAAGTCAAGCAAAATAATTCATCTTTTGTTTCTCATACAAAATGTCAAAGAAATTCTAGTCCCAGAGCAACATCAGAGAAGTAATTATAAGTTGACAATTAAATAAAAATGAGTAGTTGGAATGAGAGAGAATATTAATTGCAAATAATTAACTAAAACCCAGGATAAAAACTCTGCATCACAGACAAACCTGTGCTTTCTCCATTAGGTAAAGTTTTCCATTGGCGCAATAAGCTATTCTAAAAAAGCCTTATATAAAACCAGTATATGGATGAAGTGGAGGATTATGTGTATTTATTTGCATGTGTGTGTGTGTGTCTGTGTGTGTGTGTGTGTGTTTATGTGTGTATGGTCTGGTGTTTATGATGCAGTCAGTTTTCCTCCAGAATTTTTTAGAGAAAACAGTCATCCCCCTGGAGGCTCCCGCTCGCCCTCCACAGGACAGGAGGGACCTCGGTCCCCACTGCCTCTGTCCCCCCTCTTCCCTCTGTCCCATTACCATTCACCCTTCATCTCTCTGTCCACCCACGTCGGCCTCTGCATCTTCCTGCCCTCCTGTGCCGGTGAAGGAGAGTAATTAAGCCGATTTTTCATAGTTGACTTTTTAAGGGATGTGGGACTTTGGTAAAATATAGCTACTCTTAGAAGAGGTACTGGACAAAATGAAGAAAACCTCCCTTATCCCAAAGTCAGTGATCTCTGGGTCAGAAGGAGACTTCCGGGAGATCCAGTTCTCAAAGGCGAGGGGGAACGTTCATCTGCACGCATAACCCGGCCCTCCTGTGCTTGGAGGACCCTGGTGGCTTCGGGTTTAGCGTTCCAGACCTGATGCACTCATCCTTCCTGAGAAGCACCACGTGTTAGATCCTTTAGCTCTGTTTCCCTTAAGGAGATTTCCCAGCACCTTGAACCCCAGCTGTTACTAGGAGCCACTGAGGCAAGGGGCCTGCTCAACAGGCCAGCAGTAGGCATTATAGCAGAGCCCCTGGAGACCACCTGGACGTCCTTGCAGCGATGGGGCGGGGGATGCAGGGGGATTGGCTTCACTGCACGTCTCTTGAGCTGTACCACTGGGAACGTTCCTCAGCCTGGCTGAACACAGTGCTCTCCTTCAGCTGGAGCGCTAGCCGTGTGACCCAGAGGCCCGGGTCCCTCCCGGATTTCCCGCCACAAGCCTGTTGGCTGTCGGTGGTGCTTCTTTTTGGTGTTTTATGGAATTGTTAGTGTGTGTGTATGAGAGAGGGTCTTAATTCTCTCACAAACTATACATGGGCACAAGTCAAGGGCTATTAAAACCTAGGAACCAGGAATCAGAGAAGGAATAATTAATTCAGTTACAGAAATAGAAGGTGTGGCAAAAAGAGCTGAGTTGTTGAGTTTCTGGTTGGGGTTCTCTGCTGGTACTAGCTCAACACCTTGAAACCAAACTCCTGGGCTTCAGAGAGAACAGCAGTGAGTTTTGTTAATGCCCCGTTGATCAAGGATCTCTAGGAATCTTGTGAGATCCCAGAGAGGGGAGTTGGCCTCTGCCCCGCGTTCCACAGCTCTGTTAACCTAAAGGGCTGCCCCAGCACCTACGGACGTTTGTTCACTCCCTACACCAGCAGCCGAGCACAGGGCTTGTCCTGTCCTCCAGCGGGGGCTGTGGGAGCATCGAGGGAGGACAGCTCACTTGAGAGCAAGTTTTCTTATTCTCTTTTTAATGTTTAAACACCTTGTGCAAAATCCTGACTTAATTCTGCATAAGAATTAAGGTGTGGGTCAAGGTTCCCCTTTCCCCATGTCCCATTCTCCTTTTGCCCTTCCCCAAAGCATTCATTCTAATGTTTTTGCTGTATGTCCTTTTCTTTAAACAGGTTATTGTAAAAAATATATACCGTTGAACTTATGGGGCTCCTTTTTTTTTTTTTGGCTGCGTCGGGTCTTAGTTGTGGCATGCGGGATCTTCATTGAGGCATGCGGGATCTTTCATTGTGGTGCGAGGGCTTCTCTACTTGTGGCATGCGGGTTTTCTGTCTCTGGTTGCAGCTCGCGGGCTCCAGGGCACGTGGGCTCTGTAGATGTGGCATGGGGGATCTGGAGCTCGTGGGCTCAGTAGTTGCAGCTCGCGCGCTTAGTTGCCCTGCAGCATGTGGGATCTTAGTTCCCCGACCAGGGATTGAACCCACGTTCCCTGCACTGGAAGGTGGATTCTTAACGCCTGGACCACCAGGGAAGTCCTGGGGATGATTTTTTTTTTTTTAACATCTTGATTGGAGTATAATTGCTTTACAATGGTGTGTTAGTTTCTGCTTTATAACAGAGTGAATCAGTTATACATATGCATATGTTCCCATATCTCTTCCCTCTTGGGATGATTTTTTTAATGATGAATTTTTTATTGATGTGTAATTCACAAACCACAAAATTGTTATTTTTAAAGTGTACAATTAAACTGGTTTTTAGTGTATTGAGTTGTGCAACCTACACCCTGATCTAAGTTTAGAATATTTTATCATCTCAAGGAAGAAACCTTATATATGTTAGTGTTCATTCACCGTTCTCTGCTGCGCCTGCCCCTGGCCACCTAGCATTTGCTTGTTCTGGACATTTCCTATAAATGGAATCATGCAGTGTGTGATCTTTGTGACTGGTGTCTTTCATCTAGAATAGTGTTCTCTGGGTTCATCTGTGCTGCACTATGTGTTGAAGCTTCATTCCTTTTTATGACTTATTGATAATAATACCCCAGGGTATGGAAATGCCATGTATCCGTGCATCAATTGTGGACATTTGGCCTCTTTCCACTTGGTGGCTATTAGGAATAACGCTGCCCTGAGCATCTGTGTACAGGCTCTGTGCGGACACAGGTTTTCCTTTCTCTGGGATGTTCACCTGGGAGTGGGGTCGCTGTGTGATCTGGTAACTGTGTTTAACCTGCCCACCCGGAGCGGGGTATGGAAATAGGACAATGACTCGAAACCCTCTGTCCTATTGCTGCGATTCAGCCATTTCCCTTGAAACAACAGTCCTTGGGTGTTGCATGCCTTTGGTTAATTTCCAGAGTTCTAAAGAAGCAGGTTTTGGCTGTTTTTGCTGTTGTTCTCATTGCTTCGATGGAGCAGTAGCTTCTTTCCACCAGCTTTGCTATGTCAGGATGATGGGGTACAAAGTTCAGTAAGTGATACTGTGCCGTAGTGCTCATTCTGGTTTTTATTTTTCCTTCATTTCTTTGCTTTTGAGCTCTATTAGTGTCGCTTCTTGAACTTTGTTTCTAACTGATGCATAGTATTCCAGAGATCAACTCATTAAATTACATTATCCTCCCCAACTTTGATAGAAAAACACCCTAACTGGGGCACTGTAGTGATGATGGTGAAATATTTTCCCTTCATTGCACAGTAAGTTCACACTCTTTTCTTTTTTGTTTTCTTTCATCCACTTGTTTGGGCTGTATTTTTTGAGGCAAAATCCGCATTTGTTAAAATTTCCCAGTTTTTGAGTGTGATGTGATGAGTTTTGAAAAATGTATCAAGTCGTGTAAGCATCATCATAATCATGATATAAAATACTTTATCACCCAAAGCAGTTCCCTTCCCCTCCTTTACAGTCAATTCCTTTCCCCACCCCTGGCCCTTGGAAACCACAGGTTTGCTTTCAATCACAACAGGTAGGTCTTTTCTAGAATCTCATGTGAATGGAATCATGGAGTATGTGTCCCTTTGTGTCTAAATTTTTCTCTTAGTAAAAAGCTTCTGAGATTCAGCAGTATTGTAGAATCTCTTTATAGTTACTTCCTTTTTATTATTATGTAGAATTCTTTTGTGTGGACATAGCTCTCTTTGTTTATCCTCTCAACAGTTGAAGGCCATTTGGGTTACTTCCTGCTTGGAGCTATTTTGAATAAAGATATAAACATTCATGTACAGGTAATTTTGTGAACATAAGTTTTCGCTTCTTTTGGGAAAATATCTAGGAGTAGAACTGCTGGTCATCCAATAAGTACATGTTTAACTTTGTAAGAAACTGGCATATGGTGGGTAATGATTGTGTGAATTTATTTGCCATCTGTAACTTCTTTGGCAAAGGGGCGGTGCAAAGCCTTTGCTAATTTATTATTAGGCTGTTTGCCTTCATATTATTGAATTTCTAAATATGTATTGTTAAATAAATATTTTGTAAATAGTTTCTTCCAGCATGTGGCTTGGTTTAATTTTCTTAACAGCCTTAGTAGTGTCTTTTGAAGAGTAAAGTCTTTTAATTTTGATGTAGTCTAATTAATCAAATTTTTTCTTTTATGATTTTGCTTTTCATGTCCTATTTGAGAAACTGTTGTCTCATCCAAGGTCAGTAAATTGTTTTCCTATGTCTGTTCCTGGATATTGTATTGTTTTCTTACATTTAGTTCTGTAATCCATTTCATGTTAAATTTTGTAAGTGTGTGAAATAACGTTGTAGGATCTTGTGTGTGTGTGTGTGTGTGTACTGCATTGTTTTAATGCAGTATATTGAAATGAAGATCATTTCCCCATTGAGTTGCCTTTACTTGCACCTTTGTTGAAAATCAATTAGCTATATGTATATGGGTCTATTTCTGGACTCTCTCTTCTTTTCTGTTTGTCTGTTTGACTTCCTTTACACCATTATTGCACAATCTTGATTACTGTAGCTTTAGTAAAAAGTCTTAAAATCAGTTAGTTTAAGTCCTAGGATTTTCTTCCTCTTTAACATTGTTTTGGCTATTCTAGATTTTTTGCATTTCAAAATAAATTTTAAAATGAGCTTGTCAATTTCTATAGAAAATCCATCTGGGTATTGATTGGGATTGCACTGACTCTGTTGATCAATTTTGGGAGAATTGACATGTTAGTAATGTTGAGTCTATTAATATATATGCATGTTCATCTCTCCACAAATTTAAGTCTTTTAAAATTCCTCTCTACTGTGTCTTATAGCTTTCAGTTTAAAAGTATTACACATTTTTGAAGTTCATTCCTTCATTTATATTTTTGATAATATTTTAAATGTTTTTTAATTTTTAAAATTCAATTTCAACTCTGATAGTTCACTGTTATTGTATAGAAATATAATTTATTTTTGTACATTGACCTTTTATCAAACAACCTTGATAAACTGACTCATTAATTTTAGTAGCTTTTCCATAGCTTTTTTTTTTCTTTAGGATTTTCTACATAGATGATCATATCATCTACAAACAAAGCCAGTTTGACTTACTGCTTTCTAATTTGTATAGCTTTCATTTCTTTTTCCTGCCTTGTTACATTGGCTGGGACTGCCAGTGCAATGGTGAATAAAAGTGTGAGAGATGAAATCCTTGCTTGGTTCTTGATCTTAGTGGAGGGAAGTGTTCAGCCTTTAACTGTTAAGTATAATGTTACCTGTGGCTTTTTCTTAGGTGCTTTTTATCAGGCTATGGAAGTTCCCAGATTATGGAAGTTGCCATAACCTCCCTCTTGGCACTCCTTTACCTGCACTGCACATATTTTGATACGGGATTTTTTTGTTCGGTTCACAGTCACACCTGTATGCAGATAAATACTCAGGGAAAGGCTCCAGGGGACACAGCTGCAGGTCTGACTGTGAAGCTCTTTCCTTTACGGTCCTCTGCTCCAAAAATTCCAGCTCCATTGGCCTCCTTGAGCTCTAGACTCTGTGTCCTCAACTCATGAGACTGCCAGGTGTTATGTCAGTCTGCCTTCTTATGTTAAGGCCTGGGAACTTTGTCCAGGCTGTGATCTGGGGAGTTTGTTAGTTCATCTGTTTGTTTCCCATCTTTCAGGGATTACTCTCTTCTACTGCCTATTGTCTACAATCTACAAAACACATTATTTCTTGTGTTTTTCCAATTTTATAGTTGTAGGAAGGAGAGTAAATCCGGTCCCTGTTTTTCCATATGGCCAGAAGCAGAAGTCTGTAAGTTTGCTCATGACTTCCTTAAAGTCTGAATTTGATCTCGAGTCTGTGATTTCAAATAGGAAGCTTGAATGAGACAGAAACTTCCAGAAATAGATTTTCTCTAAGAGAAGTAAAGATCAGCAATGACAAGACATGTGTCCAACACGAGAAAACTACTCTGACATTCGTTGTTCTTGATAATGTATTAGATTGGCCTAGGGAGGATCTAGAAAGATACAGATGGCCTGTCCTACCCCAGACATAATCAGAATACCTGCGTGTGGGGCCTGGGTGTCAGTATTTTATAAAGGCTACTCCAGTGAATCTAAAGTACCACTAATGTGAGAACCACTGTGCTGACCCCATTAAGGTGATTCTGACTTTTCTTGTATGAGATAACCAAGACGGCTGTGGATAGGCTTCCCAGGTGCAAGTCTGTATGAACTGAAGGGCAGGCCCACCGTGTTTTATTGCACTTTGCAGACACAAATCAAACGTTTGTGGCAACCCTTCCTGGAGCGATTCTGTCAGCACCATTTTTCCAACAGCATTTGCTCACCTTGCGTCTCTGTGCCACCTGTTGGTAATTCTCACAATATTTCAAACTTTTTCGTTTTTATTACATGTGTTATGGTGATCTGTGATCAGTGATCTTTTCTTTTAATGTTTTTTTATTGTGGTAAAGTCACATAATGGAAAACATGCTACTGTAACCATATTTAACTGTACCGTTCAGTGGCGCTAAGTACAGACACATTGTTGTGTGGCTCGCACCATCATCCATCTCCCGAATTTTTCACCTTCTTAAACTGAAACTCTGTCCCCGTTAAACACTAACTCCCCATTCCCCCCCTCCCACCCCCCCACCCCCCGGCCCCTGACATCGACCAATGTACTTTCTGACTCTATGATTTGACTATTCTAGGTACCTTGTAGAAGTGGAAAGTGAGCAGTGATCTTTGATGTTACCATTGCAAAAAGTTAGGACTCGCCGAAGGGTCAGATGATGGCTAGCATTTTTTTTTGCAATAAAGTATTTTTAATGAAGGCATGCACATTTTTTAGACGTAAGGCCATTGCACACCTAATTGACTACAGTATTGTGTAAACATAACTTTTTTTATGCACCAGGAAACCAAAAATTTGTGAGACTCAATTTATTGCAATATTTGCTTTGTTGCTGTGGTTTGGAACCCAACCTGCAGTTTCTCTGAGGTCTGTCTGTAATGTAGGCAGCATGATGTGGGAATACATGATGCCTCATACCTTCGGATTGCTGGAATTATTCTGAGGAGTTGAGGGGCAGGAGGGATTGACCTCACTCTGTGGCACAGTAGCAGTTGGAAAGTACCTCTGAATACGTGCCGAATATGTTGAGGATGATAGATCAGTGCCCTGCGATCTTACACCGGAAGATTCAGGCACGTGCTTGCCACTTTGTAAATTGCAACTGGCCTCTTGTATGAATTTGATCAGGACATTTAACATCTCTTATCCTCTGTACTGTTGTAGTATTCCCCTGTGGAAAATGGTCTACTTCTGTTATCTTTTGAGATTTAGTGACGCTTAAATAAAATACACCAAGTGAAAGCATTCAGGAATTGATAAAAGGAGGGGAAACTACAAATCTATTCAGTATGTTGTATGTTCTTTAATAAAGTACTGTGAATTATAGCAGAAGTGGGATAGATGTAATGGTGACTTCAGAAATTAGGCCTTGTACAAGTTTCAGGTTTCTTTTTAATGAAGATGCTGTGAAGAAAAACCGTGGACAATAACATGGGTAGGGTTTTCTACTTTAGAGTTATTTGCATTTTATTCCCTCAGTCTTTCTATAGGACCGAATCCCCTTGGCTTTTCTCCTTCACATGCAGAATCAAGTTCTGCTGTGGGATTTTGTGGCGTGGCTGGAAATACTTACAGCTCATGAAAATCTTAGAAAGATTAAGCCAGTGCTCTGACCTGTATCAGGCAATCCTTTTTAAACACCCAGTAAAATTTAGCCAAGCAGGCATAATCTAAAATGAACTCTGTGGAAGTCCCATTAACACAATTGGGAGGACACTTCTGTGCAGCTTCCATGCATTTTCTGCTTCTCTTTATATTACAGAGCACTTAAGTCAACTGAAAGATGAAATAAATCCTGTGAATCCATCCCTAGTCCTGGACCGGGCAATAGAGCTGGAAGTCTGGTGGGAGGTCTGGCACCTGTCATCATGATGGCTCCAGGGGAAGGGGAGAGATGTGCCCTTGGCTTCTGACGGGTCACCCAGACAGGTCTCAGGGATGGTGGATATGCTGTGTGTGTGTGTGTGTGTGTGTGTGTGTGTGTGCATGTGTGCATGTGTGTGCACGGGTATAGTGGTAGGGTGGTCCAATCTCTTCTCTTACTGTTCCAGATGGAACGGCCGTGGTTGTTCACCTTCTCTGAGAATTCTTCCTGGTGGTTCATGGCAGAGTTTCGGCCGTGGAGCATTTATTGTCTACATGAAAAAGAGTAGCTTGAGTTTGGGGCCATGTTCACTTTTTTCCTCATGAGCCTTAAGGCTGGCCTTGGTCTACCTTTGTTTCTAGAGACGAGGCTTCTCAGGCAAAGCTGGCATATCTTCGTTTCGGTAACTTTGACAGTTTCATTCCCACTGGACCTCATCCAGCCCAGTTAGCCCTGCACATGACCATCAGGTGGGCATGTCACTGACAAAGTCCTCAGAAGGTGGCCTTGCCTGTGCTGGTCCAGTAGTCTGGAAAGGATTGGGCACCCTGGAGCTTGATCTGCCTGGGAAGCCTTCAGACCATAAGTCTGCCCACCTTCTAGCAGTCCCTGGGCTTTTTCTGTCCCGGGCCAAATGCCAGGCCTTGGTTGGACCATAGTGAACGGCCACCGCTTCGCAGGTGTTGCAGGTAAGTCATGGCACCTTTCCTAGTAGGCTTTCTCATAACAGGGGGTTAGTTCAAGGCTGTAGCTGATGGCAGGTGTGTTCACATTGCACTGGGGTGCACACTCCCTAGTTTGCTCAGGTGAAAGCAGGACCGTAGGGCTTAGTGTTTTTAAAGATTCAGTTCCTAGAGAAGGAGATATTTTAACGCAGCGTTTCCTCCTTGGTGATCCTCACCTCATCCCAAATAAAAGAGAAAAAGCTGAGATGGTTTCTAAGAGCCGCCCAGCTTTCAGAGTCTCTACAACACATTTCCTGGTTCAGAATCAGAAATGTATGGGAGTGTGTTAAATGTGGAAGAAGCAGAGGGACCTGAAGACACACACACACACACACACACACACACACACACACACACACACACACGCACACACGAGAGTGTTCAGATACACGGAAGCAAGAAGATACTCCTCCTTTCTTGTAACTCTTTCCTCTTGTCCCCAAGTCTCACTTATTCCAATTCTCTGCCCTGAGGGTCGGTTGCAAAGTGCCTGAATATTATGTCCTTTGCTTTACATCTAGTCTCATTTTGGGGGCAGTTGGTTGACCCTTGAAGTCAAGGACCCTGAGATCCGAGAGACAGCCGTCTGAAGCAGAGCGTGGGCTGTCTACTTGGGGTTCAGCAGAGGGAACAAGCCGAGTGCAGGTGACCAGAGCCCAGCCCCTGGCAGGACTCCACTAAGCTGCCACTGCAGAACCTCTTTATTGTTGGAGGTGAAGCTGATCCTTTCTAACGTACTGGCCCCGGCACCGTGTCCACGTGCAGACTCACATTTGGGCTAAGACATATGAACAGACGCTTAATACCTCCTATGTGCCAGACCCAGAGGAAGCATGGGGTCACCCCCAGGCACCAACCCAGGTCCGCGGTCCAAAACAGGACACATGTTAGAACTGGAGAATCTGGGCACATATCCAAGTGAAGAGCATGTAGCAGAAGAAAGAGCCAATGTGGAAACACAAAGATTCTTAGATTTAGAGGAGAATTCACTGATGAAAGGGGCCATCCGTGAGACCACCCTTACGCACACGTTTTGAGGCTAGATCATCGGAAAAAGGACCAGAAAAGCCCCACAAAGTGTCTGGGAACTTTAGCCTCTAGAGACTTTTTAAACTCTCCAGTAGAGAAGTTTTACTAAAAGGTTATCTTTCAGGAAAATGGGGTTCATTTTACCCAGAGACCTTGCAAGTTTCAGAGGAATGTCTTCTTGTTATGGGTCTGCAGGGAATTCAGGCAGCTTCAACTTAAAAGAGGAAATAGGGTACGTTTTCTAAACAATTCTGCCACTACAGTTCTGTTTCTTTACTTGACAAAGCAAGTCATACCTAAAACTTCCTCTTAAGGCCTTGGTCAAAATAAGACTTTTCTTATAACTTTGTCTCAACCTCAGAGTGGTGAAAACAAGCCGTAGAAGTCAAGATAATATTGTTCTTTAAATCTCCCCTGCATATCCTTTAAGAAGGATGAAAGCAGTATGAGCATAGAAATGAATAGTGGAGGCTTAGAAGTCAAAATGCCTGACGTCAAATAATGGCTCTACCATTGCCCCAGATGTGTGATCTGGGGCAATGAACACAGCCTTTCTTAGCCTCAGTCTTTTCATCTGTAAAGTGGGGAAATAATAGAATCTACTTCACTGAGATGTTACGAGAATTGAGTGAGTTAATACTTGACAAGCTATGAGTCCCCAGCACACAGAAGCTTTTCAGTAAATTTCCATGACTGTTATTCTTGGTTTTGTTATTTATTATTTTGGCCTACAATGTGCGAGATGTTGGAAGGTGCTTGGACTTGGAGTGGGAGCCCTGGGGGCAGGTGAGCCCCAAACATGAACAAGTCAAGACCGGAGTCAAGCTGTTTTTTTTTTTCATTGAAGTATAGTTGATTTACAATATCGTGTTAGTTTCAGGTGTATAGCAAAGTGATTCAGTTATACGTATACGTATAAATATATTTTTTTCTTCTTCAGATTCCCTTCCCTTATAGGTTATTACAAAATACTGAGCATAGTTCCCTGTGCTATACAGTAGGTCCTTGGACCCAGTGTCAATCTTTCGAAGGAAAGAGAAGCCGAGATCCTGAGGTTAAGGAGGGGAGTGCAGGAGAGGAACGACATTTAGGGCCTGCGGGTTCTCAAGTGCTAAATATGAATGCATCTGAGCCAGCTGTTTGCATCCTCTTGGGGACATTTTTCTAAAAGACAGTAATGAGGAAACCTAATCTTACCAACAGTAACATCAAAGACCAGTTCGTTCCACTTTGCCAACAGCAAACCATGGTTTAAAGCTAGGTTTCCTGTGGCGTCTAAGTCTTATTATCCCTTCAGGGATGCAGAAGTAATCATGCAGATACTTTGGTAAAAGTGCACTCGTGATTTTAAACACTGATAATGGAAAATACAATTCGTTAAAAACAGCGAGAACTTCAAATTCAATCAAAATATAGCTTAGAAATAATTGTGTAGTGAAAATAAAAGATCTGATGTTTAACCCAGTGAGGAGAAACGACGTTCATGGAAAATGAAAAAACAATGTCAACATTTTCAAAAGCTCAGCTGCCTGGAAATAAATGATTATGGAGACTAGGAACATGGTACATAAGGGGAGGAAGGGGACACAGCACAAAGGCAGCCATGGGGGCTTTCCTGCTGGACTTAGAAGTGCAGTGTCAGGTGAGGCAGGGGGTGCTCGTAGCATCGCACAGAGATGGAAGGGCCATCAGCCTGTGAGCTGGGACCCCTGACCCGAGCCCTTCCCAGCCTTTCACTTCCACTGCACTCCTACCCAGTCTTGGTGGCTTTCTGTTTCTTTTTCTTTTTCATGGCACCAATATGCCTTATACTCAGAAATCTTCCAGTTTCCTTTCTTTTTTCTCTCTGCTCCCTATCCTCCTCATGCGCTAAGCTTAAGTGGTAGCACCACATGCTCAGATGGCACCACAGTCACACCTTCGTGCAAGGGACGCCGGGAAACGTGGTCCTGGGCTGAGAAGGTGCAAACTTGTTGTAGGGATGAAAGCCAGCATCTCAGCCGCGGTCCGGACTGTCCTGTTATATCACCTGTGTTGTTACAGCTCCTGTGTGCATCCATCCCTAGGTTATCAGCTCCTTGAGGTAAGTGCTGTCACTTGTTCATCTCTGCTTTTCCAGCATCATTTCTTACAAGTCCTTCCCACCCACACACAGTTTGCGGATACAGCAGGTGCAGCTGTAGGGGATCATCCTCGTCGTCTTTCTACTGCAGCAAGATGAACAGTATGGGAAAACCGACTCTCATTTGCATCTGCGTCCTGATTTAGGAAAGGGACCGATGGACCAAAGTACAGAGCGCCGATGCATTCGCTGTACATATCTTGTTCTTCCATGAGTCTCCCCATGAGGACTTTTTTTTAAAAAGTTCAAGCTCTCTCTCTTTTATTTTTTTTCCGGTACGCGGGCCTCTCACCGCTGTGGCCTCTCCCGTTGCGGAGCGCAGGCTCCGGACGCGCGGGCTCAGCGGCCACGGCTCACGGGCCCAGCCGCTCCGCGGCACGTGGGATCTTCCCGGACCGGGGCGCGAACCCGTATCCCCTGCATCGGCAGGCGGACTCCCAACCACTGCGCCACCAGGGAAGCCCTCAAGCTCTCTTAATGTAAGCTTGTTAGATGTAGCTATGAGTTCTGATTTTATTTTTGGCTTCTGTGACACTCTACCCCGAAGAGCAAAGTTGTGACGGGCATTGAGGAAGTTTGAGTGGTAACTGATACAAATGAACTCATTTACAAAACAGAAACAGATTCACAGACACAGAAAACAAACTTCTGGTTACCAAAGGGGAAAGAGGTGGGAGGGATTAACTAGGAGGTTGGGATTGACAGATACACACGACTGTATATAAAATAGATAAGCAACAAAGACCTACTGTATAGCACAGGGAACTATATTCAATATCTTGTAATAACCTACAATGGAGAAGAATATGAAAAGAATATATGTGTGTGTGTGTATATATATATATATATATATATATATATTTGAATATATATTTGAATCACTTTGCTGTACACCTGAAACTAACACAACATTGTCAATCAACTTTAGTTCAATTAAAAAAAAATTGAGTGGTTCATCTCTGAGGCGCCTCTCTGGCATCAGTCCTGGTGGCTGTGAGGAATGAACACTTGATCTGTGCACATTCAGAGCGATGGGAAGATTTTAATCAATTTGAAATGATCTCTCGTTCATGTTCATTCTATGGACCTTTACTGAACGCCCACTTCCTGCCACTCCCTGTATAATGGGGAGGAGAGAGATTCAGGAGACCCGTCTGCATTGCTGTGACCAATGCTTGTGGGGACATCAGTGTCCTTCTCACAAGTGTCCAGACCCCACTCTTACAGGCCAGGAGGACATGACTGGGTCCCTTTATCCTGGGGCTGAAGATGGGCTGAGGACAGGAAGGGAGGGCTGGGGTTGTGTCATACTGTTTTTTAAATTTACTTGTGCACTCAAGAGATGATTTTGGTTCACTAAATCCAGTGGGAGAACTGGACATTCCGTATTCCAGTAGAGGTGGAATAATTGGGCAGAATAACAGAGAGAAAAGAGACAATACAACGTTTCAGGGAATAAATAGTTTCTTAGACATGGCATTTGACAATTTGGGGTGGATGGAAAAATGAACTTTTCATATTGCTCTGATGTTGGTGAAATCGGGATTCTGGAACAATATATATATTACTGCAAGTATCTGAGTATGAAAATCCTTTATTTCAAGTCCATAATTGTCCTTTGAGGAAAAATCTTTGAGGAAGAGAAAAACAAAAGACCTTAACAAAATCCGTCTAAACTATAGCCGTGTCTTACTTCTAGGCACCTGATTAATCATTAAGGTAAATACTAACTTCTCTTTCAAAACACTCAATAAATACATTGTTTAGAAACTCTCCAAAGAGAGAAAGAGGGAGAAAAGTCCCCAGTTCCACTGGTTCCACTTGCTGGTGTCTGACCAACAGCCCTTCTGCTGAAAATCCAAATCAGGTTCTTTTCTTTCTCATTCCCCTTTGGAAGTGAAAACTACGTATCCGTTTGTCACTCTTTAAAGATGGCTTCATGCAAAAAAAATTGCCTTTGAACTGATTCCATGCAATCATGTCTTCCTCAGAAATTCTCAGTGCCTTTGGTCTCTTTGTCTAAGTAGAGAAATAAGTAATCTTACTAATTTTTTATGGCTTCCTCTGAACTTCCTCCAAGATCTGTTCATCTTACTCCTGCCGGCCCCAAACCGGACTTGACATTTTTAATTAAGGTGTGATCCAGCCAGACATTTGCTTAGATCTTACAGATCTGAAGAAGTACCCTTAAGAAAAGATTAGGCAAATAGAAAGGATTTAACCCCCCTGTCTCAGTCCACACATGAAAGGACTCATTAGATGGTCAGCCAGAGCCAGGAGCAGAGAAGCACGGAAATCACACTGGAATTGAGTGTAATCGGAAGTGCCACACTGAATTCAGCTTTTAGCCAGAATCACTGGAGAACTTTTCCTTTAAAATCCTGCACGTTCTTGAGTTTTCAGGCATTATACTAAAAATATCGTAGATGTGTTAAATTTCAGCAAGAAATGCCATTGACTTCTTCTGAGGAAAACTGGCCAGGCCGTATGTAAGTTTTGGGGCAAGTGGCATTCATGTGACACGTTTCTCTTTATGCCTGACACAGGGCTGGGCTCATAAAGTGGGTGCTCAAAAAGTTCAGGGCTTCCCAGGTGGCGCAGCGGTTGAGAGTCCGTCTGCCGATGCAGGGGACGCGGGTTCGTGCCCCGGTCCGGGAGGATCCCACGTGCCGCGGAGCGGCTGGGCCCGTGAGCCGTGGCCGCTGGGCCTGCGCGTCCGGAGCCTGTGCTCCGCAACGGGAGAGGCCACAGCAGTGAGAG
>NC_041218.1:4071520-4100397 GCF_002837175.3 Physeter macrocephalus | reverse complement strand
GGGGCCGGTGCCCCGCACCGGGGGAGGCCACAGCAGGGAGAGGCCCGCGTACCGCAAAAAAAAAAAAAAAAAAAAAAGTTTAAGTCGAATCATTTCATTTGAATGAAACTTTAGAAAAAATAAAGAAAAACAAAGACGTGCTTATAAAATAAGTTTGTAGTCAAGTCACATTGGCCCCGAGTAAGTTTTGTTTGGTTCGGTTTGGTTTGTTTAATATTTAGGCAGGCAAAGTTATTTAGAAAGTGAGCATATATTTTTTATTTGTTTAGATGTCGTTTAGCGTTTGGTAAAAGTTGTGATGCACCAGGATGTAAGATTTCATACTTTTGAGCTTCATGGATCTCCCCCGCTGATTCTTCCATGATTAGAAGGGAAAACTCTCAAAGGCAAGCGGCTGATTGTAATAAACATTGTTTTAAAAAGCTTTCCATTCATGCACTGCTCAACCGAAGGAGACTCCTGGTATAGTTACTGTGGGTTCGATGCCTTTTCGTTACGAGCTGCCAGCTCTTGGTCCCGCTCTGTGAACTGAGCAGATTTAAAAAATCATCCCAAAGTAGGTATGTTTCATGTAGTCTTAGAACAAAACTCCTCTTGGAAGCTTATCCCCCCTCCTGGGGGAGGAAGAGGAAAGATTTTCCCAATCCAGTCTGCAGAGAAATGACTTCCTGGTAATTAACACATAGAATTAACAGTCACGAGAAGGAATGAAGCCGGACCATCTGTTTTGGGTTTTTTGCCCTTAGAAAGCTAAACTAAATGTCAGTCACATTCCATCTCTGTTGGACTTGATAGCTTCCTCTCTTGACCCCAGAAGAGTGAAATTGGTCCAGGAGCAGTTGCTGGGTGGAGTGGTACATGATTCTGAGCACTGACCTTCCTTCCAGGGGCGAGTTGTCACCGCAGGGCTGGCAGTCAGCCTTGAAGCCGTGTGCCTGGGGGCGACAGGCAGGACTTTCTTCATCTGCCTCCTCTTGGTACCGTTGATTTGTTGTCTGGTTTAAATACAGAGTTCAATAGGCAGGTGTGTAAGTGCAGCCTAAATAAAACGGTGTCCTCCTTCGGAGCCAAGGGGCCTCCATCTGGGAAGCTGCCGTAATTTATGAGGACCGAGGCAGCAGCATCCACGGCGGGGGGTTGGGGTGGGGGGCGCTCTGTCACCAGCCAGTATGGACTTGGTCCCAGGGATGAGCTTGGAGGGAAGTAGAGGCAGGGGGAGACAGGGTGCCAGATGGAACTAATTGGGGCGTGGGGACCTGAACCCTGGAAACCAATGCCAAAGCACACGCAGAGCCTCTCAGCAACTCCTCTCTTTGTCCCCAGAGAATCCCTGAGAGCGAGGGTGGGATTTTTCTCGGTGAATTTCATCTCTGGTGGGTGGTTTTTTCCCCCTTCTTTTTTTCCCTTGATGGAGGAGGGAGGGAGGGCATGGAAGGGTGAGGCATCCAGCCGAGGGTGACAAGAAGCTGGCGGCTTTTGCTTCACTTGCCGGCCAGGAGGGCTGATGGTGCTGGAGTGGGTGCGTCGGAGCCGCTCCTGGGGTCTGGATGCCAGCAAGGTGAGCAGACAGGGATGGCCACCATGTCCCTCCTGATCGCAGCCCATCAGAAAGTGGATGCCACTGTGTCCTCTGGTTTTCCCGGTGCACCGGTAAGCGCTGTGTCTGTGGCTGTGTGTGTGAAGAGAAGAGGTGGGCAATTTTTACCTTTATTCGTTTGGAAGGAGAGTTGCGGTTGACACTTTTTGTTGTCTTCTAAATTCTGATGTCACCCACCCTTTCTCCAAACTTGAATGTCACCCAGACTGCTGAGGAAGAACGGCGGGCACAGGGGATGCCCTCGCTGGGGGAGCCCAGGGTGGCCCAGCAGGAAGGGGAGCTGGGAGCTCAGGTCTGGTCACTTGCTCGTAAGGGACGGGCAAGCCCCGAGGAGTGGGGGTGCTTCTTCAGGCGGATGGGAAATCAGAGAAGTGAGGAATTATGGAGATTCCAGCGATAAGTCGGAGGAATCAATGAATGCCGGAAATGCAGTTTCTGTGAACTCCAAATTACCATGGAGACTGCATTGCTTTCCCAAGGCATGAAAGTGAGGAGACAGCGAAAGGTGCAGAGAGTGTGACGTATGGAAAGCTGTGGGGTGGAGAGTGATGGGAGATGAATCACTCAATTCATTAAACAGGGATTTCTTGGCACAGGAAAACGAAATCAGCGTTTTACCCTGGTGGGGGAATTGGTGTGTGTTTCCTGAGGTCAACCCTCCCTTCCCTGTCACAGAGATCAACAGCCAGAGGTTCACAGCGGACGAGGTGGGGCGCGAAGGGCCGTTGAGCCGTGGGATGAGGACGGGGTGCTCTGGTGCCCAGCGCTGTGTGCGTGCGTGTGCGTGTGTAAGAGTGTGTGTTTATAAGTGTGTGAGTGTCTAAGTGTCAGTGTGTGTACCTGTGTGAGAGTGTGTAGGTGTGAAAGCTCATGGGAGCGTGTGTGTGTGTGTGTGTGTGTGTGTGTGTGCGCGCGCGCGGGGCCAGGCGGTGGGATGGAGGAGCTCCTGGCCGCGCTGCGCCTTCCAGGAGCAGGCCCTGGTCAGCCTGGTCTTCACCTTGCCCGGGGCTCAGGAGGAGGGGCCGGCCGGCTGGGGCCCCTCCCAGCGCCCGCCCCTACATCCCCGCCCACGGATGGCCCTGCCCATAAATGACCCCGCCCACTCCCTCCCTGACAGCCCCGCCCAGCACCCGGCCAGCTGCACCAGCCTCAAGAGTCTTGCCCCTGACTGCGTGGCTGACCCCTGTACCCCTGAGGGATCCTTCCCAGAGAAGTCACCAGAGCTAAGAGGAGAACAGTTTTAACTCTGAAAGGGACATTTCTTCTCCTTTTTTCCTTTGCCCAGAGACTTGCAGTCACTTCCAACATGCAGCTGGAGAAACGGGAGGCGTTTGGTGTGGGAATGTGCAGGGGGGAGAGGGCTCAGACTGGCATGATGTTGTTTGTTTGTTTGTTTGCGTTTAGTACCAGTTCTTATCGCTTGGGAAACGTGGGGTGGCTTTCAAGAGTAGGCTGCATTCCTCACCTGCCTCTGAGTATCCTCTCCGGGAGTAGTGCAGGCCTCAAGGTCAAAGACAGGACAATTCCCATTGCTTTGAACGATGGCGTTGTTGGCACAGGTCAGGGACAGCATCCAGTGACTGTCTCTAGGTTTTGCCCTAGAATTACAGGGTCAGAGCCTCAGAGAAGAGTGGGCAACCTGTCCACATTTAACACATAACTTTATTGTATTTATTTATTTTTGAGGGGAAATCCTTTTGTTCTTTTTTCCAGCTTTATTGAGATATAATTGACATGTAACATGGTGTAAGTTTAAGGTGTGTAATGCGATGGTTAGATACACAATTCTATATTGCCAAATGATTGCCACAGTAGGGTTGATTAAGACCTCCATCACCTCACATAATTACCATTTCTTCTTTACCACGTAATTTTAAAGCTCGCTGAAGCAAACAAGAGGAAGGAAAGACTTCCAGGTTTATTGAGCTTTGGAAAGATAGTATCTGGGTCCCATTTTAGGATTTTCCCGTTGTTTGCTGAAAGCGGCTTCAAATTTTATGTCCCCTCTGGGTTGTAAGTGTCGAGAATGTTTTTGGGTACAAAGTGTCAGGATGCAAAGCCCACAAAGAATGTGCAACAGTCGTTATAGTGACAGGTAAAAGGATTCTCTGGAAGGCTGAGGAAGGATATGGGTGCTTGCAAACTGCAACGTCTAGGAGAGAAGCCTCTGCTGCCAACCTGTGGGCACCCAGAGCAGACGAGCAGTGGGGGGAGAGGGGTGTAGAGGAGAGAAGAGCACATGTGGATTTGGGGGGAAAAGATTTAACTCACTGCTTTTAGAGGAGAGCATCGTGATGACTCTTATCTGCCTTTTCCGTTTGGGAATCAACTACTTTAAAATATCTGTGTTTATGTCAGAGTGATCTTTTTGGTGTCTTTTTATCTCTTAAAAAGGAAAATAGGAAGGAAAACTTCCAGTTCCTACTTGTGTTTTCCTGAATTCAATAGTTTACATTTTCGGAGCAAAGTAAACATTCAAGGAAAGCTACAAAATTTCCTCTGTAAGTTTTCAGTACCTGTTCTAATAATAAAAATTAGTACATTTGCAGTTAAAACGAACGTTAATTTTTTTTTTTTTTTTAAAAAGGAGATTTGGTTTTCCACAGCCATGATGTATTTAGAGTCTTCTTTCCTGGGTTAAACTAATGTACATTTACTTAGAGCCTCTGGGCTCTGGCTGCACCTGACTTTACATCGTTATTTCACCCAAGCCTGTAAGTGCCCGTGGAACCTGTTTTGAGGGCACAGCCCCCCTGAGTCATTCACTGGCTATCAGACAGCAGTCTGTGCAGGACGCACTGACGCCACCAACTCGAGTTCCAGAAGGTTTTTTTAACCTCCCAGCCCTAGAGCTCCAGCATCACACCCTCTGTCCATCTCCTTCCCTGTCTTCTTTCTCTCTCTTTCATTTCATGCATGTATATATGGCAGGGGGTTCAAAGGTATTGATTCAATGAACGGACGAACGAATGTTTGCTGAAACAATGGATCCAGCACCAGGATTGCACCTGTCATCTTCCAGACACACCTTTAGGCTGTCTTTCTTTGACTTCTTCAAGGCTGACACCGATATTTATTTAAACTTTATTTCACCTGAATCAGAAATACTGTGTGGGACTGATCTGCCCAGAGCCCACGGTGCCTTAGGACATTCTGCATCCTAGGTTCTTAAAGTTCTGTTCCTGACTAATATACTGCCGCGATGTACCAGGCTTAGCAGCAAATCACAGCAAACCACACCTGGTTACCGTTTAAACGCGAAGTTGTTAACTTTGCAGAGTGTGTGTGTACATGAGGGCATGCTCCTCTTCTCCACCCACGCAACACCCACCCCGTACGCCTCACTTCATCCTCAAGAGTGTACAGGTGATGGGACAACTGAGGATGGAAAAAAACCGTGTGTGTGGCCTCTGAGTCAGATCAGCTCAATAATCTCATTCGTCATTGCATTCTTCTACCCTTCCTTGTGTAGGGCTGATCATTTTGTATTTCCCCAAGATCCTTTTGGGGCAGGTTTTAAACCAAATTGTAAAACAGACCGCAGTCAATACGCCCGCTTTCTCAGTCACCCAGCACGTCCCCTACCTGGACTAAGGGAAGCACCTCTAGGCCTTAGTTCCAGCCAGTCTGTACTAAGGGGCCAAATGCAGCTGTTAGCAGCTGTTGGCTGCGTGTGATGCCTGGTTTCTTTTAGGAGATTCTTTTTTAAAAATGTATTTTATTGAAATATTGTTGATGTACAGTGTTTTATTTCTGCTGTACAGCACAGTGATTCAGTTTTACATATATATACATACATTCTTTTTCATATTCTTTTCCATTATGGTTTATCATAGGATAGTGAATATAGTTCCCTGTGCTATACAGTAGGACCTTGTTGTTTATCCATTCTATATGTAAGAGTTTGCATCTGCTAATGCCAAACTCCCAATCCTTCCCTCCCCTTGCCCCCCTCCCCTTGGCAACCACAAATCTGTTGTCTATGTCTGTGAGTCTGTTTCTGTTTTGTAAATAAATCCATTTGTGTCATATTTTCGATTCTATGTATAAGTGCTATCGTATGGTATTTGGCTTTCTCTGACTTCACTCAGTGTGACAATCTCTAGGTCCATCCACGTTGCTGCAAATGGCATTATTTCATTCTTTTTTCTGGCTAATATTCCATTGTATATATGTACCACATCTTCTTTATCCATTCTTCTATCAATGGCCATTTATGTTGTTTCCATGTCTTGGCTATTGTGAATAGTGCTGATATGAACTCTGGGGTGCGTGCGTCTTTTTGAATTATAGTTTTATCCAGATATATGCCCAGGAGTGGGATTGCTGGATCATATGACAACTCTATTTTTAGTTTTTTGAGGAACCTCTATACTGATTTTTTTCAAGGGATAATTGAAGAAACTTCTGTCACAGCTGTTGGGTCAGTGATCCAACATTATCGATCTATGCTCTACAGTGTTAGACCTGGAAGAGGTTTCAACTCTTTCCTTCTACAGGTGAAGGTAAATGACCTCTTTTAGTTGAGTGATATGAATTCTGATTCGGACCGTGTCACTAACCCCTAGTACACTGTGTTTCACTACATCATGCTGCCTCTTCTCTAAAGAGACTAAAGGAACAAAGTTATAACGAGGGAATAAAAAGGGTGAGTGCCATTTTTAGGAAGGTGGTCCTTCTCTCAAGTCACGCCACATAACATCAGCTTCTCTGTCTACCCATGGAGCCATCCCCATCCATTTTCAGGAAAACTTCAGCTGTGATATTCAAGGGAAGTGGGGTGTGTGAGTGCACTGGGTGGAAGTTACCTTGGGGCTAATTTTTAAATCATTTTTGTATCCAATATTAAATTTATCGCTAGCTATTTTAGGCATATCTTAGGTAACTTTTGCACCCTGTTTATTGGAATCTAGAGAGGACCATCCATCTGATCCAGAAAGATCATAGATTTCGACTTGGAAACGCAGAGCTTGAGTGATTTGGCTGCGTCTTTAGTGATCCCCAAACATCCGTTAGAAATTGCGCACAATCTCATTTCTCTGGTGTTTCATTTCTTTGTATTAAAAGCTCTCTTCTAAAATTCTAATTTCATGTTAGGAAGTAATTTTTTTTTCCTAATTGAAATACAAGTCCAAACTCTTACTGACTTCAGGTGTGAATTCAGTTTTACTTCTTGTAGTGCCCAGGACAAAACAAAATCGTCCTGCTCACAAAATGTGCCTACAGAGAAGTTCCAGTGAACTGATTTTAGAAGATGCTTAGAGGCTTTTCATTTGCCCTAAGCAGGTATCTGACATCCCTCAGGTAAAATGTGATCCAGCATGAGATCTCTCTGGTTTACTTTGAATCTGCCTTTTCCGTATGAGATTTTCAGAAGCTTCGAAGATACAGCGTCCTTTAAATTTGTAAGGAAATAGTGACAGGCATGCGCCTGAAGGGAACGTAGGAATCAGAAGACAGCCGTCTGTTTCACGGCAGTTGCTGGATGTAAGGCATGGATGGAGCCCTCAACTTCCCAGCAGCCCCGGCAAGGATGGGAGAGCAGGGATGGGGCTTCCTCAGAGCTCACCTGGCGGAAGCAAACCAGCCACCTGCCAGGCATCACCTGCTAGTGAAACCCAAGGGTGAAGTCTCTCCAGCCTTTTATCCGAAGGAATGAGGGCAGATGCAATGTGGTACAGGGATTTAGTGGATGACGGGCTTGATCACGTCTCTCCAAAAGAAATTTCATACAGCTGTCCTTAAAATGTGCCGTCAGCGTATATTGGCAACTCAATGTGATCAGAAAAGGTAATTCTAAGAGGGAATTAAATCACCAGATGAAAGGTGTAGTCCTCTTTACCTTCAAGATCCCGATGAAGCATTATTTCCTCCAAGAAGCCTTCTTTGAGGGACACAGGCCACGTTGATCCCCTGTCTTTCCAAACCTCTGTGGCGTTCATTAGCTCTGTCATTTACTTAACAGTAAGAGGGACCTTTGACAAAAGCCTCCAGGCATGTGTATCTAAGTAGGTGATATTCCTCAAGGGCTGTGGTTGTGTCACGCGCTGTTGTAAAGCCAGTGGCTCGTTCGTTTCCTGTCACCCAGTATGCCCTTGGTCTTGTTGTCTTTGGTAGTTCCTAGAGCAGGCCCAGTTCGGCATTGGAGGCCATTGCAGCAACGTTCAAGAGGTGCTTTGGCTGTGACGACATGGCATGAAGATAGGAGAAACTGAGGCCAGATGGAAAAGTAGCAAATGTCTGATTTTCATTTCATTTGGTATGGTTTCAAGAGAGAAATTATGTAAGATAAAAAAAAATAGTGTTCTGTGGTTGGATATTTTTAAAAATTATTATTTTAAAATATTTCCATTAGCTAAACAATTCCTTCTGTCTTAAAAAGATGTAGAGGTAGAGAAAACATGGACTTTCTTACTTATCCTTCAAGGCTTAATCTCACAGGCTATTTCTCGGGAAAACCTCTGTCCATCCCTGTCCGGACAGACATAGCCCTCCTCAGTGCCCCCGCATTTGGCATCAGACACTTAGGATTCAAGGACATAAGCCCATCATCTCGTGTATAAATGTTTTATAACTACAGTGTATCATAAATTGTTTGTGGGGCAAAATACCGGACAAAAAAATACACGCTAGAATGTGTGTTTTCCCTGCAAACGCGTCAGCCTGCTAGTCGTCTTGGGGTAATTTCCTTCTAAGCCTTTTGAATAACTTTTAGGCTTTCAAGTTTTTTAAATCTCCCCAATGGATAATTTTTGCAAACAACCTACAAACAATGAAAAATAATTCGATGCCAAGAATAACAAATAAAACAGATACTCAGCATGGTTGATAGGAGGTTTGGATTCCAAAAAACTAGCTGTCCCGAAAGTAAGGAAACTGATCGTGTCTGCACATTTCATAAATTTTGAATCCCTTATGGAATTACCTACAGAGCGAAAGTGCCCTCAACCATGGCAGAGTCACAGAAATAAATGACAGGGTAATTTGGGGGAAGACAGTATTCCCTTTGAATTAAAGATATTTACACACCTCTCTCTCTCTGGTGCCTATAATCATACCAGGCTGTCCTTTCAACTGCACTGATGACTTCTTCGGGATGCCCAAGTCGTACATGTCTTGTATATTACATTGCAACCCAGCTGTGAGGTAGTGAGGTCCAGCAGCTCTTGTGATGGAAATCATGGTTTGGTTTCCTGAGGTTGAACCAGAGAAAACCTTACCATGGGATGGAGCAGCTGCGGGGTGTATGGAAACTCCCATTCTGGGGAGTCACCTTCACTTTGCCCCTGTCCCCACCGAGCTGGATTTGGGATTCCTGCTCCCTGTCTGGCTCTTCTGCCCAGGTGTCCGCTCCAGATATGCTGACCCGAACTCCTCAGGGCTGAGACCAAGCTGGGAACCTTGCTACTATGTTCTATATTTCAATATCCATTTCCCATTATCTCTGTTTATCTGGCGAGTGAGTGAATAACAGGCCATTTATAAGTCAGTTTTGTTCACCGCATGTTAATTGCGAACATTATCGCTCTAAGCCAGGCATTCACCGGGCCACCACTGAAGGCTTGTTTCCACGCTCCCTGCTTGCTCACCTAAAATAGAGGCCGTCTTATGCTCTCTTAGTATGAATGCACACACACGCTCTCACACATGCCTGTTCTGTATTCAAACAAGCTGATCATGCTCATTTGAATACAGCATTTCCCTTACTTTAGGTGCTACCAAAATTAAGGCAGGTGACAGTCAGATCAAACAAATGCATTTATCAAGCATTCAGCAAGTGCCCAGCAAGTGCCCACAATATGTAGTGCTGTTCAGAGGCTGGGGATGTACCCGGGTACCAACGAGACAACGTTCTGCGTTCATATCACTTGCATTTTAATGTGAGAAGACAAAATGAAAGAAGCTCTTGTCAAGTAGTGACAAGCGCTAAGGAGAAAAATAAAGACGGGACAGGGAGTGATGGGGAAAGTCTATTTCAGAAAGACAGGTCATGGAAGACCCTTCTTCCATGGGTGAGAGAGAACTGAGTGGGGAAAGGCCCAGAGCCGTGAGGCTACCCAGGGAAGATAGCAGTGTCCCTTGTCATGTTCCGGCAGAGTCCTCCCCTGCCTTTGGGTCATAAGATGTGAGAGTTGGAAGGACTGTCAGCATCATCTAGTCTAGCATCCTTTACTTTACACTTAAGCAAAGTGAGACCAAGAAAAGGTTACGGGTCCAAGTTCAGCTTCACACAGACATATCTCTAGTTAGGAGGAGAAAAAAGAGAGAAAGAAAATGTCAAACGTTGGCTCTGCAGAGAATCTGCCCAAACATTTAACAAAGCGTGTAAGAAGCTAGCTGAAAGATAAGTTCCCGAACGTTTGATCAAATATTCTATATCTGATTTCATACTATAAGGATGCAGTGATATAGTAAATATTTGCTCTGATTTCTCAGCGACCATAGTCATCATTTCATATAGCTGGATAATGTGCTGATCCATATCCTATCCTTAGGCTGTAAAAAGCATATGTCAGGGGAAATATCCCAAATCCCTCAATGCAATTAATGCCCTGGTACAGGAGACTCAGAAATTTTGGGATGTCTGCTTCTACAACCTGATTCTAGATCTTAATATCCCAGGAGAATGTCAGAGGGATTGTGGTTGTGGGTCTGACAGAGAACATTATACAAAACCAAGTAATAAACTCACTCACTTGCAGTGAGATAGGAAGTGATTATGTTCTTCTTCTTAGTAGTCTTTATAGTTTTAAAGATCCTCTCAAGCTCATTTCCCTATTAGTTAAATGTCCCCACTGACTCACATCTTCCTATTAAACCTTTCATAACATTTGGTGTTTGTAGAATTGCCCGTCCTTTTTCTGGGACTGTTTGCTCCAAGAAGACGTAGCTTTCCATTGTACCCCAGCCTTTATCCAGTGCTTAGTAAATATTTTTTGAACAGATGGAATCCCATCCATAGATAGTCCGTTATGCCTCTGCGTTGATGAAAGTTCTCTTTTGTTCATTAATTTAGAAACTGTAGGAAGGTGGTGGAGAGGGAGCCAAGGAAGTCGCATGAGACTCCTAGGTCACTAAACTTGGTCGATGATTGATTCCATTTCCATGAAGCCCTGGCTAAGCTATGGTGGGAACCCATAATGTCTTCCAAATGCAACATGAGCAGCCCAGCCTTCCCCTTGAAGGAGAACCAGGCACTGTGAGTCAGGTTTTCTCAGCTGCATCGTTTGTGCCTGTGCAGTAACCTTCTCCAACAGTATCAATGCTTTGGGATCATAAGGGGAGTAATGGGACTACTTACCTTGGGCTGCAGCTCACCGAGTGCACAGCTTTTAGTTGTAATTAACTCCCTGCCATCACCTGCGCCAAGTGCAGTTGGTACAGAAACCGACAGATAGGATACTGCTAACTCCTCCAGGATACTTGTTTCTGTATCTCGTTCATTCACTCTGCCTTTTCCCACCAAATCCACAAAGCCTCCCTTGAACTCATGGGCGCTCCCTGACTTCCTGCTTCTCTGACTCCATGTAGCAATTACTGTTTAAACCTGTTGATTCTTTCAGTGAACATCTTCTGTGTGCTCCCTGTGCTCCCTGTGATGGAAATAGAGTCGCAATCAAGGGCAATCAGCTCCTTAAATAGGCCATTTTTATAGTCAATTTCTATCCTACTTCATATCATTCTGTAATTTCAGTTTGGCTGGAGAAACAAGATTAAATGATATTCTTAAAGAAGCTCCTCAAAGGTGGAATACTTATATTCAAATAGTTGGGAAAGTAAGCCTCAGTAGCTTGGCAGTGTAATGTTTACAATGCGTCGCATTTAGCATTTATGCCTTAAATGGATGGGTGTGGGAATAGGTTCTGGGTGTGATACTGTTTCCTTTGAACACAAATATATTTTAGGATTGTCAGAGCCAGTGGGGAAAATTACTAAAGAACATTGCTTCACTGGCGCAAAATATTTTGACATTTTCACTTCAAGATGCTGGAATACAATTTCCCCAAAGGCCATAAAACTTGGCTCAGGTACCAGCAATCAGTTCTGATTCCTCATTAGCTTTGTGCTGATGGTGAACCATGGGCCTCTGGAAAGGCTTTGGTTCCTTGTCTGCTGATAGGCGGAGGACTCAGTGAATGATTGGCATCGCTCATGCGGAGATGTTCTGGCTGACAACCCTACCCAGGGCCTCTGTGGTCTCAAGCAGGGAAAGGACGCCCTTCCTGTGCACCCATGGCCTGGGACCTGGCCTCTGGCTTTGTACCAGGAAGGCTCGATGACCAGGTTCTGGTCTTTCCATCAGAAGAGCTGAGTTTCCTGACCTTGGGAAGCTGTTTTGGCTTCAGTATTTTCATCTTTAAAAAGAAGGGTTTGGAATAAAAGAAAAATACTGAGTTAACATATCCTGGGTACTTCAAATCTTCTGCCTGTTGTAATTGATTCAGTGCAAACCACTCTGTGACCAGATACTACTGCCATGTTCCTTTCACAGAAGGGAAACTGAGTGACTTGTCACAAGTCACACAGCTGGTAGGCCAGCTGTCTAGCCAGGAGCCCGGGCACTGATCCCAACAGCCATACTCTACTCATGCTGTCTGTGACCTCAGGCCCAGTCCTGGGGATAAAGAGATGTGGAGAAAGGATAGCACAGGCAGATTACAGGGAGGGGGCGGCTTTCCTGAAGACCATCTTTGTTGGTGACCATTGTCTTCCCAGGATGCCTGAGAAATCTGCCCTCCCCCTTCCAGCTCTGCCTTCCTTTTGCCTCCCACATCCCTCAAAGATCAGCCCAGCCCTGAGACACAGCCTAGCATCAGGTATCCTGCAAATTAATCATCCTGGGAGCTCTGAAACCATGCCCTCTTCATCTTAGAGGCCCCAGGCTGTCATGATGGTGAGAAAACTCCTGACCCTGCTTGGAGCTGTTTCCCAACACGGCTTGGGTCTCAAGGTCTTCATTAATCAGAAATCCATCAATTATAGTCGTAACTACACTTTGCTGAAATTCTGTGGAGGGGATAGGACTCAGTGATGTTCATTATTAAGCTCTTTCTTCAAACAAAACCTTTCAGGAAGTGCAGTGTATAGAATGGTCCGAGGGAGCCAGCTCTGGAGGTACAGACAGAGGTATAGACAGAGATCTGAAGGTCCATCCTCACCCTGCTTCGCCAGCCCCTGAGCATCTCTCTGTACCCAAGGGCTCCACGGAAGGCAGAGGATAAAGAGTATTTGACAGTCGTTGAGCTAGGTGACCTCCAAGACCTTCGCCTTCACCACTTCTGACACTGCTTCATTCTCTTCTTTCTGGTAATGAAGATATAGTTACAAGTTCCTACAGATTGGTCTCCACTCGAAATGTTATTAGAGCCCATTAATAAGCAAAATCCTGTATTTAAAATTTCAAGATGAAATGAGGAAAGGGAATCCATATGATTTCCTTTTTTAAAAGATTGAAGTACAGTTGATTAGAGTGTTGTGTTAGTTTCAGATGTACAGCAAAGTGATTGTTTTATATATACAGAATATATATATATATATATATATATATATATATACTTTTTTCAGATTCTTTCCCCTTATAGGTTAATAGAAAATACTGAGTATAGTTCACTGTGCTATACAGTAGGTCCTTATTATTGTCTATTTTATATATATAGTGTGTATATATTAATCCCAAACTCCTAATTTATCCCTCCCCCACTTTCTCCTTTGGTGACCATAAGTTTATTTTCTATGTCTGTGGGTCTATTTATTCCACATATAAGTGATGTCATATGGTATTTGTCTTTCTCTGTCTGGCTTACTTCACTTAGTGTGATCATCTCTAGGTCCAACCATGTTGCTACAAATGGCATCATTTCTTCTTTTTTATGGCTGAGCAGTATTCCGTTGTATATATGTACCACATCTTCTCTATCCATTCATCTGTCCGGGCACACTTAGGTTGCTTCCATGTCATATGATTTTCTTTTACTTCCCCAGTGGATGTCCCACTTCCCAGAGAGCAGCTTAGACTGCTCAGTACCGGCCAAGCTTTGCAGGTGTCACCACTGGAGCCCTCAGGTTTCTCTGACACCCCACAGGTTTTGTTGTCTGTGCTACTCTTTGGTACTTAATATCTACACATTTGTATTGTATTTTGTTTCCGAGGTGTATGTTTTCAAAATTACAGTTACACACACTTTTTTTTTTTTTTACTATATTTTAGAAGTTAAAAAAAAAAACACTTAAAGTTCAAAAATGCAGTTTAGCTATAACGTTTAGCTGTCCTTCAAAGCAGAAGCAAGGTAATTGGATCTCGTGGAGCCCGGGTGAATAGTCATGTTTAGCAATACAGGTGTTCAGACTTCCCATGTTATGGCTATTTATATATTCTGGGAAGAATAAGTCTTGTCTGCTTCTTCATACTCTCACCAGCTTACTCCTAAGTGTAGTAAGCAGCTGCCATTGTAATAGAATTTATGTATCACTGAAAGCAAAACTTGCCCCCAAATATTTCTTTTATAGGCCTGCAGCAGTGCCAGAAAGGTCTGCATGGCTCAGCCCTATGCCTCAAGGCTAAAAGCTTTCTAAAACACAAGATTTCCTGGAGGTCTTGGCTATGTCTCATTTATTATTGTATGTCTAGTTTCTTGCACATTACCTAGGATATAATAGGTATCTTGAAACTATTGGATACCCTCTAAAAGTTCCATGAGGTCACACAGGACATGGGGTATGGATAGATCTGGATGAATAGGGTTGGCTCATGTACTGAAAACTGCAGTTGGTGGGAACAGTGTTGAGAAGGATTCTGAGGATTTATCCATTGGAGCTAGAGAAGAGTCTGTCCTGAGTGTGTGAAGGAGGAGGGGTACCACCTGTGTCTCAAGTCATCATCTCTGCCTCAGAGTTTGAGGGCACCAGCAGGTAGCAGAAGGTGGGCCTGGGCCCAAAGTAAAGAGCCAGGAGGTGGGTTTCCCTGAGGGATCCAGTAGCAAACTTCCAAAGGGAGAAGGACCAGGACTAGGGACTCCACCCCTGCTCACGTCCTAGTTCTGCCTGAGTCTGTCACTGTGTCCTTCTGTTCTGCCAAAGGTCAGCGTAGCTTCCATCATGGCATTTCAGAGCCTTGAGTTCAGGGTAAAACAGGGCATTTGGAGGGGAAGGAGAAAAAGGAAAAGGGGAAACAAAGAATGAAGTATGACTTTTCAGGCAGGTTTTCAAGAAAGATGAAAAGGGCTCTGGTTCGTTTTTGAGGCCTCCAGAAGGTTAGGTCATAACTACATACAGGGAGAGTTCATTTTGCTGCTGATTTTGCATGTGCTGCTTTGCTCAGTTCTCTCTACCCCAAGAGCAAATGTCTTCCTGGGTGTGGATGAACCACGGAAGCCCTCAGTCTAATGGCTCTGGGAGAGCACGCAAAATGCACAACTTGGAGCTCACAAACCTTTGCTACTGCATGTGTCCCAGATAACAAGTTGGAAAGAAAAAAAATTAAACCTGTGTGGCGACTTCGGGGCTATAAGTTTTGAACAATGAAGAAAGCTTTAAGGGCAAAGTCAGTCTCCCATTAGTTTGGCCTTGCTTGCAATCAGTAGTCATTCTGTAAAAGCAGAACTTGTCTGACACTTTCCCGACACAGAATCCTGTGGTTTTGCGGGGGATGCCTTTGCTAGATGTATGAGGGAGATATTGCTACTTTAGCACCCCAAACTCAGTGGGCTTAGCACACCGGTCATTGAGCTGCTAAAACCATGCGTCAGGCTTGGCTGACCTTGCTGTGATTTGTTGGCTGTCAGCTCCTGGGCAGGCTGGCTCCTGCCAATGCTGTGCTGTTGCCTCTTGACCCGTTCGCTGGGGGCATCCTAGCTGAGGCAGCCCCGCTCCAAGTGAGCCTTTTTCTCTTCCTCCTGGACCGAGAGGCGTGGTGCTTGCGTGGCTACGGCAGACACGCAGGAGAGCAGGTGGACCCAGGCAAGTTCCCTTAAGGTGCGGACTCAGACGGGTGCGCTGTCACGTCCCCTTCATGCTCTTGCTCCGAACAAGTTCATAGCCAAGGGACAGAGAAGCATGTTCCAGCCCTTTGCCAGAAGGACCTGCAATGCACCTGGACTGTGGATAAACCAGGGGTGAAGGACTGAGCCTCTGAGTGCAGTTTCCCACTTGAGATCCCACTGAGGCATGAGTGACCTTTCCAGACCCTGAAGATGCCCGGGTGACCACGAGGGAGGCTGTAGGAGGGACACAGGTGGATTGTCATGACCGACGTTGACCCTCGCTTTCAGTCTTGCTTTTTGTAGACTTGCTGAGTTTCAGATTCCTGAACTGGTATAGATGTTTGGTTCTTGGATTTCTTTTCTGTCGTCCGCTAACGAAGGAACCGCGTTTACCAGGTCGCTGCTAGATGAGATGCGTCTGCTGCGCCTGGGTTCCTGGAGCCGAAGGGGGCTGGGAAAGGACTGACGATTCCTGGATGATCATGTCAGGAGCTGTGTACCAACTGTGTCATCTCCACATTTAGTGGGATGCACATTTTGGTGGAGGAATGCTGCAGGCCTTCTCTTGGCGTCAGTGCAGGTGTATTTCCAAGGTGAAGCGTTCTTGGAGACATTGATGCCGAATTTCCAGGATTTGGGCTCAAATGCAGAAGATAAAAATTTGTAAGTGCAAGTTTCCTGTGGCTTTGGTGATGGCTATATTTCTGATGCGTAGAAAACAGTGATAGACAATAGCCCTCCAAACTTCGAGTCGATTTTAAAAGAACGTCTGTGTGCACAGTGTGAAGCCACAGAGATTTTGCCTTCACAGCAGGAGCATCTCTAGAAGACGACCTGGAATTTTGCCACCCGCTTCCCAGGGCTTAGTGACTGCAGTTTATATGGAGAATTTTGTACAACCTTTTACTTTTTCAAAATGTTATAATTCTCCTTCTTACTGGATATACTTACGGAACTAATGCCTGAATATGGTGCACTTCTCTTAATATAGGCTCTCTGCACATTTGTCTTCTGTTACAATGAACGGTTTGAAAGAAGGTCATTCTGGTCTGTTATGTCAAAAGATATCATTTCCTTCTGCCTTTTTCTGTTTTCATTGTTTTCAAAAATGGGGGTATAATCAGACCTGAAAAAATTAACTTTATTTCATGACCTACAAAAAGCATTATCAGGCGTGATACAAATGCTTATTCTCCAAGTGTACATGTTGGCAAACAATTGAAAGAAGTTGAGGTTACATGAAGAGGCCTGCTTTTCCATCGCATCTTGGAGTTCTTGAATCACAATTCTTACCCCTAGAAGATACTCAATTCGATTAGAGTCTGGTAGAATTCTGCTCTCCCCTATGGAATCAGCTGAAACGGCTGCCTGGGCCATCAGAGAAGGAGGCCAGCTCCGTCCAGGGGCCCCAGCACCCTGCCTGGGTTTGCACAGGGAGGCCTCACTCTAGTTGGTTTTACTTGTTCTAACCGGCGCACAGCAGATACAAGGCCAAAGATTTGGTGGCTGGTCCTTGTGGTCAGAGCTTGGGATCCAACTTCTGATCTTTTCTGAATGAAAACTCATTGCTTGGGAAGGAAGTATATGAAGTCATTAACATTAATTAATAGCTCATCAAGAATTCGGTTTGAGGGCTGGGAGATGCTAGAAAGAGCCTGGAAGAATGGAACGCAGGAGAGAAAGCTCAGGGGGCCACAGCAGGGTGAGATGGGGGGAGCCCAGGTGGGGCAGCTGTGGCCCGGGAGGCCGGACCCGCAAGAAGGATGGTTTCGGGGTGAGGTGTGGCCTGCCTCTTCCCTGGAGTGCAGCACGAAAGGACACAAGTGGTGAAGTGTTCCTTCCACTCCGACTTGACCTTCACGGTGAACAGCGGTGCGGTGCGTTTTCCAAGAGGGGCTAAGCTCTCTCTGCAGCTGTGGAAATGTGGCTGGCAATGGCCCTTTACCCCGAGCTGTCATCCAGCGCTGGGTGGACGCGGTGCTCTCCCCACCCCCCGTACCTCTGTGCAGCGGGCAGGCCTGGAGCCTCAGGGGCCCGGTCGGGGCTGGCCCTGGGTGGACGTGAGCGGCTGCAGGGCTGGAGGAAGCCAGACCTCAGGGACCTGCCCCTGGTGCCAAGGGGTCCGGCCGCTTGACGAGGCCCAGTGACGGGGAGCACGGCTCGCAGCAGGGTAGAGGGCCTGCACCTTCCTTGGTTCTGTAATAACACACGCGTCGCTGAGGACCAGCCTTAACCAACGGTGGGTTTACACCTCAGGTGTTTTCCCTCGACGCTGGGTAGACCCCAGGATGTTGAGGTTCAAGGTTTTTCTTCTGTCAAGTCAGAGTCAGAATCCAGCTTTTCTGGAGACCTCAGGATGGCCTTTGTTGTAGCAAGAAATGGAATTAAATGGCTTGAGGCTATTTGAAATAGGTTTTATTCCGGGTTCTATAACCTGTGGTTCTTTCCGGTTTCTTGCTGAATATCCACAGTTGTGCTCAAGTGCTAAACTCAGCTACCTTTGAAGTCACAAAAAGGGCTCCACCAGTTATGGTCTCTCCTACCAGCAGAGCCAAGGATTACAAAATCCCGTCTCTGGGGCAGGCTCTGCAGCCGTGTGGCCGGAGATAAGGTCCCTGTTCCACCACTAACAGCTGGTGGGACGTTGCCCAAGTTCATTAACCTCTCTGTGCTTCAGTCCCTCACCGGAAAACGGAGGACATAGTTGTGCCCTGTACATCATACATCGTAGGGCTACAGTGAAAAGTAAATGAGTTAGTCCATGAAGAGCTCTTAACAGGGTATTGGGCACATGAGAAGCCCTCAGTAATTGTTTGCTGTGATTATTAGTGGTCACCCCCGGTAGGGATCTTCAGTTACCCTGGTCGGCATGGCTGGGTATTTGGTGCAGGGAAACCAAAGTGTAGAGCAGTGCGGCTTTTTTAGGTGGTTGACTGTTCCATCCTCCCCCTCCCCACCCCGAAAAGGGACCTGGGTTTTCACTCTCACTTCAGATGCTCACCTGAGATGTTCAGCTCTTCCTAAACTACTGGAAGCTTAGGAAGTGACTCCGGACAGAGTTCCGTCATCCCGTGGGTCACGGAGCACAGCCTGGACAGCACCATTCTGTGTGAACTCGCAGGGAGGGAACATGAGTGGCGCCCCCTGGAGTTGTGAGGTGTGGTGACTCAGAAGGAAGACCACGTGACATGAACCCACTCGCCCAAGCTTTTCACTTTCCGCTCAGACTGATGTATGTTTGGTCTTCTCGTAAAACAGTCCCACGCTCACATCTGAGTATAAGAAGTTGCTATCCGTTCCTTACATTTTTTAGAGTGATTTCGTTTGTATGATGGTAGTTTTTCAATACTTGCTTGCTTCCAAGACACCCAAGGAGCATTTAAATTGTACACACTGAGGTCCCAACCAGGAGACGGGTTCTAAGGGGCTTCCAGGAAAACTCAGGTGTCTACGTTTTAAAAAATTCCTCAGCTACAAAGCTATAGTAATCAAAACAGCATGGTACTGGCACAAAAACAGACATACAGCTCAATGGAACCGAATAGACAGAGCAGAAATAAACCCACACAGTTTTGCTCAATTAATCTATGACAAAGGAGGCAAGAATATACAATGGAGAAAAGACAGTCTCTTCAATAAGTGGTGCTGGGAAAACTGGACAGCTACATGTGAAAGAATGAAATTAGAACACTTCCTAACACCATATACAAAAATAAACTCAAAATGGATTAAAGACCTAAATGTAAGACCTGAAACCATAAAACTCCTAGAAGAGAACATAGGCAGAACACTCTTTGACATAAATTGCACAAACATTTTTTGGGGATCCGTCTCATAAAGCAAAGAAAATAAAAGCAAAAATAAACAAATGGGACCTAACTAAGCATAAAAGCTTTTCCACAGCAAAGGAAACCATCAACAAAATGAAAAGACAACCTACTGAATGGGGAAAAATATTTGCAATAATGTGACCTATAAGAGTTAATATCCAACTATATAAACAGCTCATACAACTCAACATCAAAAAAAATAAAAAACCCTGATTAAAAAATGGACAGAAGACCTGAATAGACATTTTTCCAAAGAAGACATACAGATGGCCAACAGGCACATGAAAAGATGCTCAACATCGTTAATTATGAGAGAAATGCAAATTAAAACCACAATGAGATATCACCTCACACCTGTCAGAATGACTATCATCAAAAAGGACACAAATAACAAATGTTGGCAAGGCTGTGGAGAAACTGGAACCCTTTTACACTGTTGGTGGGAGTGTAAATTGGTGCAGCCACTGTGGTAAACAGTATGGTGATGTCTCAAAAAACTAAAAATAGAGCTATCATATGACCCAGCAATTTCACTCTTGGGTATATATCTGAAAAAAAAAATGAAAACACTAATTCAAAAAGATACATGCACCCCAATGTTGTACAGTTGCCAAGATATGGAAGCAACCTGAGTGTCCATCAACATATAAGTGGATAAAGAAGATGTGGTGTATATATATACATACACACACACACACAATGGAATACTACTCAGCCATAAAAAAGAATGATATTCTGCCATTTGCAACAACATAGATGGACTTAGAGGGCATTAGGCTTAGTGAAATGAATCAGACAGAGAAAGACAAATACTGTATTATGTCACTTATATGCGGAATCTAAAAAAATACAACAAACTAGTGACTATAACAAAAAAGAAATAGACTCACAGATATAAAGAACAAACTAGTAGTTACCAGTGGGGAGAGGGAAGTGGGGAGGGCCCAGAAAGGGGTAGGGGGTTAACAGGTAAAAACTACTATATATAAAATAAGTAAGCTACAAGGATATATTGTACAGCATAGGGAATATAGCCAATATTTTATAATAATTATAAATGGAATATAACCTTTAAAATTGTGAATTACTATGTTGTACACCTGAAACATACATAATATTGTACATCAAGTCTACCTCAATTAAAAACGAAATCCTCAGATGAGCAGCCAAGGATAATAGCTTCTGATTGATGCTCTTGTTTCTACCCTGAGAGAGAGAATTGGAGAGATGTCATTGTACCGATTTTATAGGTGAGGAAACCAGCACCTGGAGGGTAAGATGTGTCTGAGGTCACATAATTAGTTCACGCATCGCTCAGGGTAATTACAGCTCTGTTCCTTAGCCAACACTTCCTAAATCTCAGTGGCTTAACCGGGGAACATATGTTTCTAACAGCACAGTTAACTGCCAGCGGGTGGCTCCCTGGACCCCCCATCTGAGGAGGGTCTCAGGGCCTTTCCATCTTTCTGTCCAGGCCGTTTCCTCTCCTCTGTGGTCTCCCAGTCTCCGGGTCCTTCACTCCCAGCTGTGTGGGTAGAAGATAGAGCTTGGCGGTGTTTATGGCCAGCCTGGCAGTGATGGCCATGTCCTGGGTCCACATTCCATTGGCCAGAACTCAGGTGTGCAGCCCACGTGGACACAAGGGATTCTGGAAAATGTAGTGTTTCTGTGTGTCCAGGAGAAATAACCCATTTTGGTGAACATATGGCATAGCTTCTACCACTACTTGATGACCTTAAGACGATGAAATCTAAGTCGTGAGAATCTTCTTTATGTTAAGCCTATGTTACCACTGACATTGTCTTTCATCATCACAACAATCCAAAGAGGTAGTTATTTATCTCCCCACTTTTTTTTTTTTTTTTTTTTTGCGGTACGCGGGCCTCTCACTGGAAACCCCTCTCCCCACTTTTTAAGGATGAAAAATCTGAGATTCAGTAAACCTCAGTGAACACCCCCTGAGGAAGCGGGGAGCCAGACGATTCACATCCATCTCCCACCTCTAAGTCCAGGGTGGTTTGACCGGACCACACACACCCGCTGTCCGTAGCTTGTGGGACTAGAACAAAGCGGATTCCTGGCTCCCGTTGTAGAACTATTTCCCATCATGTGTTCTGAGCTGTGTTACCACATGGACTGTGGAATCAGGCTGAAGCAAGTCTTCATTGACTGGAGGGAAAAAAAAAAAGAAATAAAAACTTAAGTAAAAGTTTCTGGAACATTTTCCCGTTACCAAATGGAAATATGGAATTTTTCTACCTCCTGAAATCTGTTCATACGTCTCCTGAGGGGCTTCTCTCTAAAAACCCCACAGAAGATTCCATCTTTCCCAGATTAGCAGCGGCGGGGCGTGCAGTAATTAGGAATATGATTTATAACACACAGAGGACTTCTGCATGCCAGCCTTCTCCCAGAGAAAGTACCCTCCAATGTTGATTTCCGTTCGACAGACACCAGGTGTTTTTCCAAACAAGAACTTTGTTGGAAGCCAATGGCCTGAGAAAAGGTGGTCTTACGAGGTTGCATTTCTCCTCACTTGGGCTGCCTGTCCCCAGTGGTCATATTTGTTCAAGTCCAGCTGAAGCCAGTTCCTCTGGGAGCCGAGAGCCCCCAGCGTGCTCAGGGAGCCGCCACCTGTCAATGGCATATGGTCTGAGGGCATCTCAGCAGCTCCGGCCTGACCTGCCAGCCCGGGGCTTCCAAATGTCAGCTTATCCTCTTTGGAAGACAAATAGGATATAGCCAGCAGCTACACAGGCTCTAGGAGGATTCAGGGGGCTTCCAGGCCCCATGGGAGTCATCCCTGACCCTTAGCCCTGGCTCCGTGGGAGGGACCCAGAGCCCCGCCCAGCTGGCGTCCTGCTGAGGTGAACAGCAGGGGTCTGGCCACTCTGCATCCATCCTAACGGTCTCCTCTCTCCTCCCAGCCCAAGTTCACGATCCGTAGTTCCGTGCCAGCTCATTCACTCCTTCAGATGGGCAAGGGCACTGTGGGTCTTTTCCTGCTTTGCTGGGCCCTGAACCCTCTCAGCATGAAGTAGAGATCCCGTCTCAGCCCAGAGGTGGCTGCCACTTTTCACGCCAGAATTGACCCCTCGACCATGAAAAGATTTAAGGAAGTAGCTAAATTGCAAAGCCCGAGCATGAAGACCCTTAAACCATGGTCTCAGGCACTTGGAGAAAACTAGAACTTTGTCACTGCGCCCTTGCATTCCAACTTATGTGTCTTACATGAGGAAATTGACATCTCACGTGCCTGAGCTCTCGCAAAGTAACGAGGTGGACATACCTGGGACTAGATGCATCTCCACCGCTGCCCTGCCCAGCTAGGAGGGACTCATGGTAGAGGAAGAGGATCAGCTCCTTTGTCTTCCCAGGTTGTTTAGCATTTGGCTCTTCCTGCCCTGGGACCGCCGCCGGCCTCTGAGGAGGGCAGCCCACCTTGGCTGAGCCACGCTGGACACTTGCCTTCAGCCAAAAGCCTCCTAATAAAGAATACAAATCAGCTTAACTTCTCCTCCAGGGTCTGGTGCTGCTTCACACGCCTTTCAGAAACAGAAGGCAGCAAATCCATCTCAGCAGACATGCACATTCCGCTTTCATCTGAGCGATCAGGAAGGTGATTTATAGACAGTTACAATGGAAGCTCAGGGGCCCTGGCATGTTGTAGCAGCAGAGTCCAGAAAACTCACGTCAGGCGGAATCCACGGTGGAGACTACTTAACTACTCAGTGATCCTGCAATAATGGTGGTCAGAGCCAAACTCATCAGTTCATCCAGAATCATTTATTTATCATGATCTCTACTGCCTCGAACGATTTCTCCTGAATTAACGAGCCTCTCTACTTGCATATCAATATCCTGTTTTATTTCAAACCACAAAATGAAAGGCAGGATTAGGTTTTGTTCTCAGTGTCTATTTTTCTATGTTATTGATCCAGGTAGCAACTGCAGATGGAACCACGGAATGGAGTCTCTCTTCAATTCATTTTTGTAAATGGGCTTTTATTTTCATCGGTGATGAATGAAGGGTGCTCGGCTTCCAGAGATGGAGCTTGAAGCCGCTGAAGCGGCCCAGAGTTCGGAGATTTTATAAAAGCCGACTGCGTGATTGGACTGAAGTTGCGCTCAGAGCGAGCCTCCACACCAGACTTGAGCTCAAGTCCATTTGGCTCCTGGCACACGACCCTTGAAGAATTGTATTTGATTCTGTACATTTATGCTGGTGCATCTGGCTGCCGTCCCGGTCAGAAAGAGTCAGAGCTGGAGGTGGCACGTCCGTGACCGCAGGGTGGCGTCACGTGGACGGAGCAGCACGGAGACCATTCCCCACTGTGCACCGGGGGTGCTTCTGAGCACAGAGGACCCTTCCTGTAGCACCTCTGTGTCCCCTCACGTCGCCTTGCTGGCCGACGTGATCGTCTTCCCTCGGGCCACAGGCAGCCTCTCCAGCCCCCAGAGAAGAAGGACCTGACAGATAACCTCCCTTGACCCAGCGCAGGTCCCCAGGGCTTGCAAAAGCTGCATCACAGAATTTCCACTGGGGAGGCGGAGTCATGGTGGGCCCGTGACCGCCCCACTTTCCAGCGAAGAAAAATGTACGCGCGGAGCCTTATATCCCGATGCTAATGAGAACTCGCCTCTGTAGCTGGTGTTTCCATCGGGAGTAGAGACACTGATGGCCGTCCTGAGCATCAGCTAGGATCACCTCCGGTCCTACCACACCAGGTACCAGCCTCTGTGTTTCAGTGAACACTTAGGACTCCTTGGGTGGCCCTTGAGAGATTCTAGGATCCCTGGTGTGGGTTGGACTAATCCTGCCTCTGAGGTGGCAAACACACACACCACCCCTGGGCATCTTTGGAACCTTTATCCACAGAGTTCTCGTGGAGTTGTGTGACTTCACAGAGGGAGGGGTCCGAGAGCAGGGTCTGGAGATGGTTCTGCACGCGCACACGCACGCACACGCACACACAGATGCACACGTACATACACGTGCACGCACACTCACACGCACATTTCTTAAGCCTGCCTTCCCCAAATCGTAAGGGGCCTGTTTTTTCACAGCCATCCGCATCCCAAAAGCTTAGAGGGCTTTGCCGTTTGGTGAAATGGAATTGGGACATTTGAAGCACTGCCTTTGTATTTCGTAAATAACAGCTTGTGGTATTACAAAGACTATACTTCTCCAAAAATAATTTAGATGGTTTTGTTAAATGACTCCAAAATGGAGAAGAAGATTATAAAAATTTGTCTGTCTGTCTTAAAAATACATCCAAACGATTATTAGAAGTGGAGGCTGTCAACACATGTCACCTACAGCAATTTTAGGTTGAGTTTCTACTACTTTTATTTTTTTATTTTATTATTATTATTTTTTTGTGGTACGCGGGCCTCTCGCCGCCGTGGCCTCTCCCGTTGCCGAGCACAGGCTCCGGACGCGTGGGCTCAGCGGCCACGGCTCACGGGCCCAGCCGCTCCGCGGCACGTGGGATCCTCCCGGACCGGGGCGCGAACCCGCGTCCCCCGCATCGGCAGGCGGACCCTCAACCACGGCGCCACCAGGGAAGCCCTCTACCACTTTTAAATGCTTACCTGTGACCTTTGATGTTCTGATTATTCTGGGACTTCCGGTGCTTAGACTCACTCAATCTGCCAAGAGAGGAAGTTATACTACCAGGCTGCATAATTTCCGTCTCAGCTGTAAAATATTTCTTTTAAAATAAAAGTGTGGAGGAGAAGGAATTATGGGAGCAAATATGGTATTTTTCATTTGAATGAAAAGACTAAACCTGGCCAATAGTCCAGCTCTCGAGCCACACGTCGTGTCTGTTGTTAGGTGCCCAATGAAGAGAATTCGCTTAGTTGATCTGTTTATATGTGAGCATTGTAAGCATCGGAACCACTTCTGTGTGTATTATTTTTCTTGTCATCCACAAATCGTAATCTGGAAAGATTGACGGTAATTGAATAAATGGCTGTGTGTACTTAAAGACCAGGCTTGTTGGAGACAGAACAGATTTATTAGACGATCCCTTTCATTTTTTTTTTCCTTATATGCCAGTGCTCGTTGGAACACTTCTTTCCAAACATGGGGAACTAGAAAAAAAATAGACTGAGGTTCTCAAACTTTTAGTTCCGTGGGCATGAACTGGAGTTCTCCAGGGTCAAATGGGTGATGACCCAAGGGCTCTTTGTGGACTAAGCCGCATGGGCTTGCATGTACCATGTTGTCTAAAACCTTCGCCCACAGGCTGCCAGACTCCAAAGGTTGTGATCTGGGGCGGAGGGGAGCAGACATTAAAACAGGGTTACTCGTGGGACACCTCCTTTAATCGTTACTACGCAAGAGCAGCGACTATTCACTTAAGAGTATTCGGCACTTTGTACTAATCAGGTCACCTGATTATTTTCTCCCTGAGAAGGGAGATGAGAAGTGAGTGTCTTCAGGTGAGGAATACATTTAGCTCAGAAGACAAGAAAAGGCCCTGATGAGTGATCATCTGGTGGAGTGGGAGAAGAGAGTTGAGAAAGAGATCATCAGGAGGTAGGAGGTAGGGAAGCAGAGTTTGGAAGGTTCTCGGGGAAATGTTGCCTTTCACTAAAACTGGAGCAGTGTGGGCCGTGTTTACACCCTTTAGCCAAGTCTTTCATCCTGCAATGCCATTTTATCCATGCAACAGTCTCCCCATCAGCTGTCGCGATGAATGATCCCAAGCCCTGCGCGGGTATGAGCGAGCCTCCCTTTTCTTACAATAAAGGTTTCGGGCTCCTTATCACTTTAAGGGTTTCAATTCTCTTGCCCACCCATTTTTTTTCAGATGTAAGTTGTGACACATTTGAAGGCCGCGCAATGAATTTAGTGGGTCCTGATCAGCTTTTTTAAGCAGTAAAAAACAATACCCCGTGCACCGGAGCTAGTAGAATGAACTATTAAATTGTGGAATCTGGTGTATTATATATGGATTTAGTATATGTTTACTGTGTTGCTCTGTAAAATCTCTCTCCTAATAGCCTGTCGTGACAAAAGTTTGATAAGCTCGGAACCCCCTTTTTTGACCATGGAAAAGAAGAGGGATGCTGGGCAGGAAAGGATTGACTTGGCAGGTCTGGGCTGTTCGAACGCTGTACATTCCCTGGAAAGCCCTGGAAAGTGAACTCCCAGCCCTTGGAACATTCTGCGCCTGCCCCATGAGTGTTGTCATAGGCCTGAGGCCTTGGGCCACTTAGTACCAGTTTGACCAAAATGTGATTTAGGGTTAAGCCTGATTTTGCTCTGAGGTAGTCTGAGTGGCCGAGGTCAGTTATGTGGGTGCTATGTGACCGACCCCTAATGAAAGCCCTGGGCACTAAGCCTCGGGGGGGCTTCCTTGGTTAGTAACATGGTTTCTGGGGAATTAAGTATGTCCACGAGATTCCCCCTAACAAAGAACACCAGGGAGCTTACACCTCATTCCTGCCAGATTTAGCCTCATGTACCTTTTCCTTTTCCTGATTTTAATCTGTATCCTTTTGCTGTAATAGCTCATAACTGCGTATAACAGTTTTTCTGAGTCCTCTGATTCCTAGTGGATCATGGAGCCTTGGGGTGGTCTGGGGACCCCTGACCCGGATGCAGGCATAGGACTGAACCAAGTCTGAGCCTGGACCACGGCTAGACCGTGGGCTTTGGGGCTCCCATGGAGGGGCCACAGTAAATGACTCCTTCAGTGGTAAGGAGGTGGGAAGGCATTACCTTTTCTCCATTTGTGACAGCAGTGGTTCCCTGACATTACTTGTTTGGGTGTCATTGGGTGGGCGTCATTGGGTGAGAGCAATAGCGTGGGAACATTTTACCCCTTTCTCAGTCTCCATGGAGGGCATGAACCTGGTGCAAATAAACACCAGGGCTTATCCTGAACTTTATCTCCAAAAGTAATTCTAGCTTTTCTGAGATCTTTCATTTGGGCCTATTCTGTTCATCAAGTAATGACCTCAGTGATATGTAATTTTTAAAATTATATTTAATTATGGTATATTGCAAACCAACGATCTGTCTCTTTGGAGTCCACGTGAATTAAAATCAGGATAAAATTAGAATCCAAGGCACAAAAAGAAAGTTTATCAATGGAAGCTTCATTCTCCGATTCTTATTCAGGCTTATTCTTGTGTTTCCCTGTTGTGTCGGGAAAAATAACACAGAGAGGTTAGTAGTAAAAGCTTTGAAATCTAGTTATAATGAGGGAGTTCCAAAGGAAATTAAACATAGCATGATTACTTTAAAAAAATAGAAATGTAATAGAGCATCTTAGCAAATAATCCTCCCCATACAGCTAGCTCGTTTCCCATCAGGAGGTAGAAAAGAATATTTGAGAACTCTTATTAACGAATAATAGTGTCTGAATTTTTATGACACTGTTACTTTATCTAAACGTTTTCTTGCATCATTAACTGACTTGATTCTCCCAGGTTTTACTAGTCATCGGAATCACTTTCACACAGTACGTAGTTGGAGAACTGCTGCTTGACCTCATCTTCCGCATTCTAAGGGCCCTGGGATTTTGGTGAAAGGTCCCGGCTGAGACAGGCCTGAGAGGAGGAAGATGAGGGGACAGCGGGTGGTCAAGACTGCGTTCCCCCCCACCCCCGCTCCTGCATTGACCAGAGTAGCCAGAAGATTCCATAATGTCAGTGTGGGAGACCATGGGCTGTGGCGGAGGGAGACCTGAGATGGACGTTGCTGGACCTCCGTTCTCCATGGGAGAGTCTCTCCTGCTCTCAAACAGCTCTGGCGTTTCCAGAGCTGGACTTTCCAGAATCTTCCATGCCAATGGGAAGTTTCTCCTCTTCTACATGCCATGCTACGTGCCCTAGGCTTTGATCAATTATTTTGACTCTTGAGATAGCACCATAGAAAAGTTCAAGCCTCGCTGTGAGTGTCCACATGCTCTGTTCTTTCTTGGCCATAACTCTTGTCAATTACCCGCTTCCCTCCCCTAAGTTTACTTTTGAATTTGAACGAGTGTCTCTCCATCCTGCACTCTGACAGGGCTAAATCTCAATATTTGGTCCCATGGATCCCTTTTTATCCGTTCTTCACCCTTCATTAAATTTCTTTCCCAGCACACCCTTCCTTTTGGAAAGCTATATACTTTTTAAAAATTAAAGTATAGTTGATTTCCAGTGTTTGAAGTGTTCAGCAAAGTGATTCAGTTCTGCATGTATATATGTTCTTTTTCAGATTCTTTTCCATCATAGGTTATTACAAGATATTGAATATAGTCCCCGTACTGTACAGTAGGTCCTTGTTGTTTATCTGTTTTATATACAGTAGTGTGTTTCTGTTAATCCCAAACTCCTAATGTATCCCTCATCCCCCTTTCCCCTTTGGTAACCGTAAGTCTATTTTCTATGTCTGTGAGTCTGTTTCGGAAAGCTGTATCCTTTTTTTTTTTTTTTGTGGTATGCGGGCCTCCCTCTGTTGTGGCCTCT
>NC_041218.1:4061211-4071310 GCF_002837175.3 Physeter macrocephalus | reverse complement strand
GCCGCTCCGCGGCATGTGGGATCCTCCCAGACCGGGGCGCGAACCCGGTTCCCCTGCATCGGCAGGCGGACGTGCAACCACTGCGCCACCAGGGAAGCCCCCTGTATCCTTTTAAATGATCTCGTCCCTTCATCATTTCTTCAGGGCACAAGGGATTTTATACTTATGATCTTTCACATTCCCGACCATGTCCCTTTCAATGTGAGGACACATAACTCCTGTATTTCATTTATTAAACACAAATCCCATCCATGTTGACAATATTTTCCTCTCATCAGTGTCAAGACTCTCAGGCTCCTCTTTCCTATCGCACTCTGCCTCCTGATCAGAGGTTCCATCGGGCCTCTGTTTTCACCAGACTCCATGGACCACACTTCTCAGCCCCCTGTGCTCTGTGCCACGTTAACCTGTGTTTCTGATTCACCTGTGCTCCACTTTCCCGCAGCATGATTTAACCCTCGGAGGGCTCCCACCTTTTCTAGTCCGTCTGTCTGGCCCTTTCCTCTAGTCTGTCTGTGCAGCTTCTCAGATCGCCGTGCTCCCCACCCCGGCCTCCCTCCCCTGTGGTCCCAGGCGAACCCAGACTCTGCACTCGGGGCTCCTCCTATTTTCCCTCCCCACTGGTTCCCCCCAGCTCTGGGGAGATGGCCTTTTCCTTCTTTCTTCAGGATGCTGAATTCCTCTTCATCCCTCTCCTCTGCCGGAGCTCGCATTCTCAGCCTCCTTTTTCCCTCTTGCTTTAGGAAATGTGTCTGCATCTCTTGAACTGAAGATGCAGCCGGAGCCTTTCTCCCCACATCCACCCTGGACCCCGGGCCAAGGGGGGCCTCTGCCTCGCGCTTCTCACTCTCGACCACGTGGAGCCTTTGATTTTGCCGAGTGGGGTGGGGCTATGCTATCACAGACAGCATTGCTCCTCCTTCCCCGCGCCTGGGGCTCCCCGTGCTGTGCCCACGTGCCCTCGCATCCTGGGCCCCTGGGTCAGCGGGGGCACTTGTTTGTATGTAATTTGTTGAGTTGAGAAGCTCCCAGTATGTCAAGGTCATCTCATTCTCTCTGGAAGAAATTAATTTCGCCACAGTTCTTCCCCAAACGTCATTCACTGAAATTCTTTTTTTAAATCGAAGTATAGTTGATTTGCAATGTTGTGTTAATTTTTGCTGTACAGCAGAGTGATTCAGTTACACATATATGTACATTCTTTTTCATATTCTTTTCCATTAGGGTTTATCCCAGGATATTGAACAAAGTTCCCTGTGCTCTACAGTAGGACCTTGTTGTCTATCCAGCCTATAGATAATAGTTTGCATCTGCTAATCCCAACCTCACACCCCATCCTTCCCCCACCCCCCTTCCTTGCTGGCAGTCACAAGTCTGTCCTCTGTGTCCGTGGGTCTGTTTCTGTTTTGTAGATAAATTCATTTGGATTCACTGAAAGTCTCCACACACTAACTTTGGTGTCTCAACAAGGTCACACTCCATCCCATGAGCCATCCTACTCCTGAGTGGATGGTGCGTCTCTCCTCCCGGCCCTCCCAGAGCTTCCAGCTCTTCTGCAAGTGATGCTCTTTCTCCAGAGTAACTCCAGTGGTTCTGCTCTGTGACGGGCACGTCAAACCCCTCGTTTCCTGGGGTTAGAATGTATATTATATATGTTACCCCCCAACGTATATGTACATATGCACTTCCATGTATATTTTCCCCCTGCACTTACCTCAGTAGAACTCACCATCAGGTGAATGTTCTGTAGAGGCTCCTCAGGACAAACCTCGCCTCCCACGAAAGCTGCAGTGACTCTTCTTCCTGCCTCTGGACCCTCTCCTGAGGAAGGAGACGAGGGAAGCAGGCTCAGCTGCTCTGCGTCTCTGCGCCCCCTGAGCCCCTCTTTCTCTCTGTCCCGTCCGTCCTGCACCCTCTCCTCTCTCTTCCTTTGTAGACTCTCTCATCCATCCACCGACTCGACCACCAAGGAGAACGCAGGCTGGAATCCAGCATCCCCAGCAAACACCCCTTCACTGGCCTTGTGGAGGCACTTTTCCTCCATTTCAGCCTCTGAGCACAGCTTCTGTCCCACCCTCCCATCCCCCACCTGCATGTGTACACACGCACACACACGCATACCACCCACGCACACACATACATACGCATGCGCAAACGCATACCCCCACCTGCATGCGTACACACGCACACACACACACGCATACCACCCACGCACACACATACATACGCAGGCGCGCACGCATACCTCCACATGCATGCGTACACACGCACACACACCCACAGACGCATACCACCCACGCACACACATACATACGCAGGCGCGCACGCATACCTCCACATGCATGCGTACACACGCACACACACACACCCACAGACGCACCACCTCTATCCCCCAGCCCCACCCGTCCCCGAAGCCTGGTGTGTGTCGGCGGCGGGGGGGGGTCTGGCTCTGGGGAGAGTTTTCAGGGTGCACCGTTGTGCCCATGCTAAGCTAGGAGTTTAATCTCTAAAACACTCCAGATATCGATTTTCTGCCACATTTTTTAAGTCAAATTTAAGTGAGAGGCATGGCCATTTCTATTTGACGCCATGCCCATTGCCTCCTCGGGACAGTTCGTCAGGATTAGCAATGGTCTATATCAAAAAATAGCCATTTTGGCCTCGTGGCTCTTTCTCAGCCCCTCAGCCAGTTCTTCTGAAATGTTATTGACATCTTCCCTACCAAATCAACCAAAATGTCAGAAATCGCTCACTCTGTTTCCTTCATGCGCACAGAGACCTGACAGACAAGACATGACGCTGAGCCTTCTGTGGGGTGGTGGGAGCATCCAGGTGCATCCGGGGACCCGAGCCTGTCCTGGCTACTTAGGTCGTGATGCTGATGCGGAGGGGTCCCTCTCAGGATGGTGCAGGGGTACACACTTTGGGGATACACCCCAGCAAGACCTGGGGCGGTGCCGCCATTTCAAAAGATGTTTCCATTGCTCAGAGGTTCTGGAAGCACACGGGCCGGATGGGAAATCTCAGCCTCCACACTCACTGCCTTGTAGACCTTGGCCTCGCTTCTTCGTGGCGTCCAGGCTCCATTCTCAGAGTCCCCTCTGGGACTGGTCCTCTCTTCCCAGGATGCTGCTTTGCCTGGATGCCTGCGGAATTCTCTGCTTTAACATCGGGATTTCCCCTCTGCACCTCTCCCTGGAAACTGCCCTCCAGAAGTCCCCGGTGACCGTCCACCCCCAGCCCGCAGTCTGCTAACCGTGTCCCAGCTCGGAGACATTTCAGAGGATCTCAGTGTCCCCGAGCTGTTTATACACAAGCAACGTAGCTCAAGCCCCTCCTGCGCCTCCCCAGGGGTCTGAGGCTGTCCACAGGAAGCCATCGCCTCCCAGCCTCGGCAGCTTTCTTGCTGGCCACCACCTCTCCCTCCCGTCCTTTCTGTCCCCAGGCTGAACACAGTTCCTCCCTTTTCACCCCCCGAGGCACCACCAGCTCAAGGACAACGTGTGTGTTAGGTTTCACCAACTGAAATTTTCGAGATGTTTGAAGGAAAATCCTAACGAGAACCAGGCTCCTCTGTTCCTAAAGGTTCTTCCTCAGGCTCGGGAATCTTTCTCTTAAATCTTAGACCTAGACCTCTCCTTCTCAACTCAGACTCTAAAACAAGATTTTTTTGCGTTGGTCCAGGGGTCCATGAACTTGGATGAAAGAAAAGGTCATGATTATTTTTACCAGTGTCTGACTAAAACAGAGCCTCCTTTCAATATGTCTGTTGACACAAAAACTACAGTAGTTTTCTCAGTACCTGTGACCAATAGAAGTCATGGGTATTTTCATATCACAACGACAGTTGAAAGTATCTCAAAATACATAGTTTACTCTCACCATTAATTGAAATGATAGTCACTTCAGCCCTGCCCCTGATTCCGGTGGTGGAACGGCTGGAAGAAGGACCTCGGTCTTTGTCCTCTTTGAAGAAAGAATTCAGCAAAGAGACCAAGGTTATGAAATAGAGATAGTGTTTATTAGAAGCAAAGTATGTGTGGGGAGCACACGGGTGAGCTTGGAATGAGTTGTGCACAATAGGGGCGGCTCAGGTTGATTTTATGGGGGCAGTTTTCCGGGTTGTCTCTGGCCAGTCATCTCGAAGTGTCAGCAGGAGGCTGGTTGGAGCTGCTCAGCCTGGGGCCCCCTCTCTCCTGCCTCAGCCCTGCTTCCTGGACTCTGGGACTGTGGGCAGATCTCCAGACAGCAGCACTGGGCAGGCTCAGAATTTCTAGGCCCAGAGACCTTTCAGCCGCAAAACTTCCAGCAGCTGCCTTCATGGTGGCATTTAACTCAAAAGCCTTTGGAGAACCTAGTGTTCCTGGAGTCCAGGATATGTTTTCCTTATGAAGCAAGTTATAAAAACTTTCATCCTATTTCTGATCATGTCTCCGCAAAACAGGAGTTCCATTGCTATGATCATCAAAACAAAAAAGTCAGAATTGTATATCCAACCTGATGGGGATGTTTCCTTGTCAGAGACATCCACAGGTAAATGTTATTAATTTATCTCAGCCAAAACCGCCATTGCACTAATACGTCATTACAAACAAAAATTTACTTTAACTGCCTATGTTTTAAAGGTATTATATTGTGAATCATTAAAAAATAATTATAAATACATTGTAGTTTTTGTATTTTTAAAACTGTATCTCCGGACTTCCCCGGCAGTCCAGTGGTTAGGACTCCGCACTTTCATTGCCGTGGGCCTGGGTTCAATTCCCGGTCAGGGAACGGAGATCCCGCAAGCCTCAAGGCATGGCCAAAAAAACCACAAAAAAACAAACCAAACCAAAAAACCCCCCCAAAACCCTATATCTCCAAATAATGGGTTTTCTTTATAATTTGATGTATTTTATTTTATGAATTTAAATATAAGATTCTGAGAAAAGAAGCATAGGCTTTGCCAGATTGTCGTAGGGGTCACTTTTTTCTCTCATTTATGTCTAAAGAGACAAAAAGAACTAGAATCTCTGTGGTAAAGAGGCGTTTTCCTTATCTTCTCTGTTCACGTAATGTTAGAGCCTCCATCCTTTTTGTCTTCAAAATTTATCTACACCCTCTTCCCAAATGGTTACTTTGTTGTGTGGAACAGTTAACTCTCCTTTGCCTTGTGCGCTGCTGTATCTCTGACACTGTCCTAGGGTAACCAATAATATTGCTAATCACAGCTAACTGGAGAGGGTTCCTGTGTGGGAAGTCATTTCCCTGGATTATCTCCCAAAGTTATTAAATCACTCGCCCGAGACCCTGTGAGTGAGGGAGGTAGAATCTGAATCTAGGGATTCTGGCCCTAGGGCTCTAAGGAGTTTGATTTTAACTACCGTATTATATGCTATGGACTCGTTCAAATAACTTTCACAGTAAATACATGCAGCATAGTTGTCTTCCTTCTGCTTTGTCCCTAGAATATCTACAAATCTGCAATGAAGAAAAAAGAAAACGTTTGTTTTCTCTCTCTGTCTCTCTTTTCTCTTTCTCTCTCTTTTTTCTTTTCTTTTCTTTTCTGTCCCTCTGCAATGGGATTTGACTCTGCAGAGAAGTCTCTTGCATTCTGAGGCTGTTTCCTTGTCTCCGAACAAAGAAGGTCAAGCTGAGTCATCTCCATAGCCCCTCCAGCATCCTCATTCCTATTTAAGTTCAGCGTGAAAAAGGACTCCTGACTGCGATGGCCTCACAGCTGGTTGAGGAATGACGGTTCTTTATATTGACCACAGGGTCAGAGGGTTTCCTGTGAGGCTCTAAATCTTTCCCATGAAGAGGTGACCTTGTACCTACAGCTCCTTCATCTCCATGCGCCTTTGGTGCGGTTGTATTTGTCACCTTGAGTGATTCCACAGCTGAACCAGCAGTTGCCCATAGTTCTTTGTTGATTAATTTTCTAGAAAAAAAAGGATCCCGTTCATGATCATACTTCTTTTTGGAAACCAACAGGATCTTAACATATATCCTACATACTGGTTCGCAATGCCTCTTTTTACTTGGTGTCCATTCCTGTGCAAACAAGAACGAACAATGTTTATTACAAATGGCTGCTTTTTCAATTTACTTTAGTATGATATTATTTCTAGACCTCTTTGCAATTTGAATGTAATTGATTAATTAGAGTTCATTTATATGCATCAAACAGCACAGCTTTTTCTTTTTTTATTGAAGTATAGTTAATTTACAATGTTGTGTTAGTTTCAAGTGTACAGTAAAGTGATTTGGTCATACATATATATATATTCTTTTTCATTATAGGTTATTACAAGATATTGAGTATAGCTCCCTGTGCTATACACTAGGTCCTTACTGTTTACCTATTTTATATACTGTAGTGTGTATCTGTTAATCCTAAACTAACTTATCCCTACCTTCCACTATCCCCTTTGGTAACCATAAGTTTGTTTTCTATGTCTGTGAGTATTTATTTTGTGAATAAGTTCATTTGTATCATCTTTTTAGATTCCACATATAAGTGATATCATATGATATTTGTCTTTCTCTGTCTGAAAACAGCACATGTTCATGAAGACTGCTAGTGGACTGTTTCTGCCATGGTGATATTGGTAGAAAGGTCACTGAGATGATTAGAACGAATGATGTGAACTCTACAATTGTAGTAATAGTGTTTACAGCTGTACCAAAATGTGACTTAGTAGGTGTAGGGCCAACTAAATCCACCACTTTTTTCTGTGTAACTCTTGTCAAGCTAAATTTGTTCCTTCCTAGAAACTATACAATCTGTTATTTTATCTAACAACAGAGATGTACCTGCTCAGATCCTTCAAAGCAAGAAAGGTGTTTCTGTTTCTGATAGTATATTTTATAAAGTTTAAAGCATGAAAGAGCCTTAAGAATGCCCTTGTTCCAACCCTGTGAATTTATAGACGAGGCAGCTGAGATTCAGGGAAAGACATGAGTAAGACTTGAAAATAAATAAGTAAAGTGAATAAGGTACACTCTAGAATTCATCACCTTTCAGATATAGCAATGATACAAAAATACAATAATCACTTGGGCTTTCAATGTTAAATTATGTGAGTCATTTCATACATTACAGATCATGAACCAGTAACACAGGCCTGAAGTGATATCTCCCATACACTACTAATTTAATTTCCTTTCTACCCCTCATCAAAGTACAGAAAATATTTTATTTTCCTTGCAGGAATTACTTGCGGTGCTGGTAGTAAAACCAGGGGATTGAGACATCCAGCTGCTGGGGTACAAATTCCATCTGTATGTACTGATAGTCAACACACCTAGAAAGGCTAATATATGGAAGACGTAAAAGCATCAAGAAGCTCAAAATTATAGCACAGGCACAGACTGAATGTTTTTTAATCTTGTCTCATCCACAGATATCCACAAAGATTATGCCCATAGACCATTTTGGCACCATTTGCCCTTTTTTTTTACATCTTCAGTACAATGTATTTATTAGCTACATTGGTGAAAATAGGAGAGCAACTCTCCTTGATGTTGGAGAACTTGGCAAACGTAAAGTCTTCAAAAAATGAGTAGACTGTCTTGTAAATATGAACCCATTGGCTGAACCACCCAGTGAAAGGACAGTCATGGTATAGCACCAGGGAGACTGGAGATGGAAAGTGCATGGATATGTTTGTGTGTGTGTGTTAAAATAAACATCATAGAAGAAGTTTACTTAATCCTTTTAATAATCCTCTGAAATAGCTGTTAAATCTCTACTTTCTCCAGTGAAAAACCTGAAGGAGCTGAGTTTCCAATGTATTGTCTACAGCAAGTTGGAGGCCCTGAGTTAGAGTTTTTAATCTGCCATTTGTGGAGTTATCCGGCGGTGGCTTCCATTATTTATGGTCGGGTGAGGTGCGCAAAGAGCGCCAGCTCAGATGGTGCACGTGCAGATCATCCCTGGGCATCGTTTTTACCCCTCCTCAGGAAGCAGGACTAGAAACAGAACAGACTTCCCTACATTGCAAGCATTCTACTCATTCAAGCAAGGAGATATTTTTCCACCAGGAAATGGAATTTCTGTTTGTCACTTGTTATACTTCAGTGTCTGTGGAAGACCAGTTATGTGTAGTGAGATGGCATGATGACAGGCGTGTGCCCGCCTTGTACTCACCACTCATCCATGATGTATGTTCCTATAAGGAGGTGATATTCCTGGGGATCGAGAACCCAACAGGCATGTTTTTGGTGCGCGTGACTGGTCATCAGAAATCTCAGTAGAAATGATATCCCAAGGCAAAAGGAAGGCAAGAAACAATTGATTTGAGAATAATATTCAAAACTATAATGTTATTTTGTTGTGTCTTTCTTCGTCTTTCCAGGTCAAGGTTGATTTAGATCTGTGCATCTTAATGCAGCATTGGAAATCCCTAGGCTCAGTGAAGAATCATGTTATTGCAATATCAGGAGTAAGCTGTGTTTGAGCAGCTTTGGACTTCGTAGAAAGACAGCCTTTCCAGGCACCGGAGAGGAGAGAGGTAGTTGACTGACCAACTTTGACCCAGGCAGGTACCTTGGAGGAAAAATTTCAGTCTGTTTACATTCTAAAAATTCATTTTCCCTGCTAGTATTCTCAAGTGTTCACTGAGACAGAATCACTGTTTGAAACCAATAGCCAAAGTTTCCCAGGACCACACAGCAGCCTTATCCAAAGGCTCTAGCCTGGAACCACATGTATTTTTCCAACGTTCACGGGTAGCCCTTCAAGCAAATATTTATAGAGGTTTTTTTTTTTTTTTTTTTTAAAGAATCACTGTTGCTATAATTAACAATAATACTTAGTCCTTAAAAATGACTTCATAGATGAATAGGTATGTGAATAACTAATTTAAGCATTTGACACCACTAGTATATATACGAAAGCAATTAATTTCATAATGTAGAAATATTACATTGGCTTCTTATCAATGGTATTAATTCCATTTTGGATAGATAAACCAGACTGGGGAGATTTAATACCTGTTATAAGTGGCGTTGTGCAATATTAGTTTCTCTAGAATACATTTTTATTAGCTTCTTAGAGATAAATTGCCATGCCACTAAAACAAAATAAAAATCTCAAATGAAAGCCCTTTCCCTCTTCACACTGTTCAGCCTCCTCTGGATGGAAGACTTGTTCATCCATGAAGGCTACTAGGAGGCAAAGTGGCTGCCCAGCCCTGGTGCCCTGAAAGCATTTCTTTAATGAATTGTGTCAAAACCTGTCTTGATAACACATATACTCAGATGTTTTGCTTGATTAATATCAAACTATTTAGCTTTCTGTATTTCCCTTGGGAATCTAAGATGTTAGAAGCCACCCCCGGAATACATATTGGTAAATTCAGGGAAAGAGTATATAAACTTGCTTCAATGGCTCTTTGATATGATAGGCAACCCAGACTTGTCTACATGATTTTTTTTCAGATTTTATTTTATTTTGATTACCAAAGCAAAAACATCGATAAAGCAAATACAATCTGCAATAATAAATACATCTGCAATAGATGCTAAATATCATTAAATTATTATATAATTTAGACGGTAAATATGGTCTATGTTTGCTTCTTTCCAATAGAATACATTTGATCACTTTTTTTTTAAACAGCAGGTTCTTATTAGTCATCAGTTTTATACACATCAGTGTATACATGTCAATCCCAATCGCCCAATTCATCCCACCCCACCCCTGTCCCCTGCCACTTTCCCCGCTTGGTGTCCATACATTTGTTCTCTACATCTGTGTCTTAATTTCTGCCCTGCAAACCGGTTCATCTGTATCATTTTTCTAGGTTCCATATATATGCATTAATATACGATATTTGTTTTTCTCTTTCTGACTTACTTCACTCTGTATGACAGTCTCTAGATCCATCCACGTCTCAAGAAATGACTAAATTATTATATAATTTAGACAGTAAATATGGTCTATGTTTGCTTCTTTCCAATAGAATACATTTGATCACTTTTTTTTTTAAACAGCATGTTCTTATTAGTCATCAGTTTTATACACATCAGTGTATACATGTCAATCCCAATCGCCCAATTCATCCCACCCCACCCCTGTCCCCTGCCGCTTTCCCCCCTTGGTGTCCATACA
>NC_041218.1:4033009-4061022 GCF_002837175.3 Physeter macrocephalus | reverse complement strand
CAGTCTTACATTTAGGTCTCTAATCCGTTTGGAGTTTATTTTTGTGTATGGTGTTAGGGAGTGTTCTAATTTCATTCTTTTACATGTAGCTGTCCAGTTTTCCCAACACCACTTATTGAAGAGACTGTCTTTTCTCCATTGTATATCCTTGCCTCCTTTGTCATAGATTAGTTGACCATAGGTGCGTGGGTTTACCTCTGAGCTTTCTATCTTGTTCCATTGATCTATGTTTCTGTTTTTGTGCCAGTCCCACATTGTTGTGATTACTGTAGCTTTGTAGTAGAGTCTGAAGTCAGGAGTCTGATTCCTCCAGCTCCGTTTTTTTCCCTCAAGACTGCTTTGGCTATTTGGGTTCTTTTGTGTCTCCATACAAATTTTAAGATTTTTTGTTCTAGTTCAATGATTAGCTCTAGTAGTTTCCTGATAGCATCTTTAGGATTTTTAGGATTCTCTATGTATAGTGTCATGTCATCTGCAAACAGTGACCGTTTTACTTCTTCTTTTCCAAATTGTATTCCTTTTATTTCTTTTTCTTCTCTGCCGAGGCTAGGACTTCCAAAACTATGTTGAATAATAGCGGTGACAGTGGACATCCTTGTCTTGTTCCCGATCTTAGAGGAAGTGCTTTCAGCTTTTCACCACTGAGAATGATGTTTGCTGTGGGTTTGTCGTATGTGGCCTTTATTATGTTGAGGTAGTTTCCCTCTATGACCACATTCTGGAGAGTTTTTATCATAAATGGGTGTTGAATTTTGTCAAAAGCTTTTTCTGCATCTATTGAGGTCATCTGCAAATAGTGACCGTTTTACTTCTTCTTTTCCAAATTGTATTCCTTTTATTTCTTTTTCTTCTCTGCCGAGGCTAGGACTTCCAAAACTATGTTGAATAATAGCGGTGACAGTGGACATCCTTGTCTTGTTCCCGATCTTAGAGGAAGTGCTGTCAGTTTTTCACCACTGAGAATGATGTTTGCTGTGGGTTTGTCGTATGTGGCCTTTATTATGTTGAGGTAGTTTCCCTCTATGACCACATTCTGGAGAGTTTTTATCATAAATGGGTGTTGAATTTTGTCAAAAGCTTTTTCTGCATCTATTGAGATGATCATATGGTTTTTATTCTACCATGAGTTTTAAAAAAATATTTATTTATTTGGCTGCGTCTGGTCTTAGTTGCAGCACACAGCATCTTTCATTGCAACGTGTGGGCTCTTCATTGAGGCTCGTGGGCTCCAGGGCGTGCAGGCTCAGTAATTGTGGTGCGCAGGCTTAGTTGCCCCATGGCATGTGGGATTTTAGCTCCCCGACCAGTGATCGAACCCGCGTCCCCTGCAATGGAAGGCGGATTCTTAACCACTGGACCACCAAGCAAGTCCCTGCCTACCATGATTTTACTGTTGTTGTTTTAGCTTCATTCATTCCTTTGACAAATATTCATTGCTCATGTCCAATGTTCCGGGCACCGTGATAGACACTGGTATGAACAGTGAGGGAAATGGAAGCAGTTTCTCCTCTCAAGGAGCTATACTCTGGGGCAGGAGCCCAACATGTCTGCAGGAGGAAAGCACACACAATGTAGAAGGTTTTTCAAATTCTTCTTTAAAATCATACACTAATTTCATAACGAGCATGGCCTACCTGTGGGTTATGGTCCATAGTTCCTGAAAGATGCTATTGTTTGCTATTGTTTGATGCATAGTTTCTGAAATATAGCATCCTCATATCACTGGGGTGTCTCAGCAGTCACCAATCAGAGCATCTCCCAACAGACTCCAGCACAGTATCTTCCAGAAGACCTCCTCTGTGCAGACTCTGCAGAAAAGTGGGGCTTAAGTGAACTTCCCTCTACTAATTTGAGCACCTTCTCTGTATACCACGCGAGTTCCTCGCGTGAACCTTAAGCGACCCATATCTTCTTCTTAAGGAATTTCTGATGGGGGAGATAAGACGTGGTCAGCCATATTAATGCTCCGTAATGTGTGTTGGGTGAATAAATGAATGAATAACACAAGATAGAGAGTGGTGTGTTTTATAAGGCAGGTACTTACAGACGTTATGAGGGTTCGGCAAGATGATTAGTAACTTCTAAAAAATCATGGAAGACCTCTTGGATGGAGTGCCTTTTGAGCTGGGCTTTGAAGTAAGGCTGTGATTGTGCCATCTGGAAGTTCAATTTCACATCTTCCTCAGATGTGCTTTAGTGCATGACTCATCAAAGTGACGGAAGTAAGTGGACAGAAATCTAGTGGAGATGTTCCTGTATAATGTAGCACTTGGAATGTAATACCAACACCACAGGACTTCTAAAATTATTAAATAAGATGATGTATGTAAAATATATGATTATAAAGCTCCCCCTCAATTGAGTCTATTATTATTATTGTTATTAATCAACAAAACCCTTCATGGCTTGAAAGTTTACAAAAGAAATTCAAAGCTCATTTGCAGGTGTCGGTGGACCTATTGATGTCCTAGCTTCCAAAATCCATTGCAAGTTTGTATTGAAACATGCATGTTTTAAAATCTGACTCAAAATAAATAAATTGTAACGCTGTGTTTTCCAAATTAATGAATAACTTTTCAAAGATCTTAAAATTCATGTTCTCCACGAAGACTTGGGCAGCCGTGACTATTGTAAGGCTGCTCTCCAAGGTCCTGAATTTATTTCCTATCGTTTTGGAAAGGGTGTCAGCTATCATAGCAGAGCTTCTTCTCTCTGGATTTCTTTTTATCTTTTTTAAGGAGGGGGAGAGGAGGAGGGGAGAAGAAGAAAGTGATAGGTGGAATAAGCCAATCTAGGCCAGATAATGCTTGTTTATAATCCAGTCCCTCACCCCCTCTCAGGAGCTCCCTTGCTCCTCTGACACATCAGCCGTGCCAATTTGGTATCGCCTACACTGAGGGCCCAGTGGATAAAAAAGACCAAAGGTGATCCAGGACCCCTTCTGAACCATGAAGTTCTTGGTACACAAACCATCTTTCTGACATAGCTGTCCTCCATGATGAATGGGAATGTAGCACATTAGTATGCCCGCTCTCCTTCCCCCCAGAATATCTGAATCTTCAACAAATGAAAAGACAGAGTTATGGTTCATTTTTGACTCGATTTTAGTTTTCTGAAAGCATTTAAAAGGTTTAAGGCATGAAAGCGTATAACAGCAGACTTCCTTTTCATAGGAAACAAAAGTCTTCTAAGGGGCTGCCTCATTTCCTGTGCTCGGTTGAATGCAGAGATGGTGTGATCAGAATGAAGGGCCGCCCTTAGTCATCCAGGGCCGAGCACAGCTTGCCTTTCTGAACTCCCATAGCGCCCTCAAGCGGCAACGTCAAGCTCTGAGCGGCTCTCCGTGTGCTCAAAACCAGCACATTCGCAAGACTCTTGGTTTGGTTTTGCTTTGTCTTTTCTGTTGTTTGTTCTGTTGCTTTTGTTTTTGCAGTTGATTGAATGCATCAAAGGGTCATCGAAGTAAAAAGCTGTAGGGGAACAGGATCTGCCGATCCTGTTGTTTTGGAATGATAGGGCTGCTATCACAAGGGTACTGCTGGGGTGGAAGGACTGGGAAGACAAGCTATGAGAAGAAATAAGAGTGAAAGAGAGACCCAGGAGACCCAGAGAAATGTATCTGTCTATTTTCCTCGTGTTCTTTCCTTCCCCCGGATTGAGGCAAAGAACAAACAACACGCAAGGTCCAAACAATCAAAAAACAGGCTGCAATATAAAGGCAACATACTTTATAAGCCTGTTTTTCATGCATTCTTCCCTCAACTCTGAGTTCCGTAAAAAAAAAAAAAAAAAAAGAAAAAAAGAAAATCGTCTGAAATATTAATGGTCCTTGCCTTTGATAAACAGGAGGCTGATAAACATGGAGCAAAATTTATATTCAGCCAACTTTTAGGGATCACCACCTCTGCAGGCTGGATTAAAGATGCAAAGGCATTGCCCCTCCCATGTGCAATTCCAAAAGGAAATTCCAGACCTTCATTCTGTAAAGTATTAAAAACGTGTATGTGTGCTGAAATAAGTTTCTTCCCAGATAGTCTGAGTGCAAAGTTCTGTACGTCTGTTGGAGCTGGAATACCTTTACTTGTAGTTTTGATTCCTACTCTGATTCCTGGTGCTCTGGACACATGCCCAGCCTGCAGGTGGCACAACCTGCCCTGGTTGAGTGGGCTCCAAACTGGCTCTTCTGACGCCAAGTCAAGGTTTGCTTCTTAGGAGCGTCTTTGAGGTAATGACATTGCATATTGGACAATATTTTAAGTATGGAGTGCTGATCAGCCTGAGAGTTCTGTTATTATTATTTAATTTGGTAAAGCAATGACTCTCTCCTACCTTCTCCCCTCCCTGTTTTGGACCCATCCTAGTCTTCTCTGTGGCTTTAGGAACCCTGGATAGAGAATATCTCATGGAACATGTTTCTTCACTTCACATACATGAGGCTTTCGAGAGTTGAAGTACATTTTCCTCCAAATACTCTAGCTGGAAGAATGTGTCAAAATCAACAAGATGTCTAAATGCAGGATCCTAGACAATAACAAGAAAAAATCAGATGAAAAAGCTGAACGATGTGTTTTGTAGAGTATGAACTGTGGGAAGCCCCCATTCTCCCAAAGGTTAGGTATATATAAGAAGTTTTGGGTTTCCCCTATACCAATAATGCATTGGAATCTCTCAGGAGTCCTGTGTTGTAGGTAAAGCTGATGGGAATAGCCTCTTTTATCATCTTCATGCTGTAGATGAGAAAACTGACGCTTAATGAATTCTCCTCATGCAAAGAGCCGTTGAGGAGGAGCCAGGGGTCTGATTGTATCTGTTGGGGACACTTTGGGCTATGTAACTATTCCTGATTGAAACGGGCTAAAACAGGGGTTTCTAATTGGGAGGCTGTTCTGAGTTTTGTTTAGTGGCTCCATGCCATCGGGGCTCTGGGTTTGTGTCAGTGCAAAAGCATTTGACCTTCCTCTCATAGTCACAAAGAGGCTGCAGTAGCTCCATACCTTCCGATCCTCACACAGATGTGTTCAGAGACAGAAAACTGGAGGGTCAGTGCTGGGGGACAGGGAAGAGGTCCCTCTTCATACCTCTGTCTTCTATCTGAGAGGAAAAATATCTTTCCAATGCCACCCATAGAACTTTATCCATTTCTTTAGCCAAGTAGACACCATGTGAGGACAGAAATTTTATACTGATGGGTAGAAAGTGAGAAGGAATAGGGGTGTAACTTTTGGGGAACCAAAAGTTAATCACACTGGCAGTTCTCACCACTGAGAGTGAAGGACGTGTGTGTGAGTAGATGCTTACAGAAAATTTTCCTGTAATTTCCTCTGGAAGACAAACAAAAAAGCTTTGGCTTTCTTCAAAGCACTAATTTAATGAATAAAATCCAGCTTTTTCCCAGTATAAAGTGTAATACAAGTCTAGGGGATTTTTAAAGTAAATGAACAATAGGATACGTCTTTGTGGAACTCTTTAATCTGACCAGTATCATACACGGAAATGATAAGATATGGTTCCAGGAGCTAAAAAACCAGAATTGCGTTAATCTTAGGGATGATGATTTTTCTTTTTCCTCAAAGATAATTGACATCAAAGGGAGATGGAAGAGTCTGTGGATCACTTGCTTTAAACCTCTCCCTGGAGCTGTGCCAATTGGTGCAGGAAATCGCCATCACTCCACTTAAATCAGAAGTGGAGAGCAAGGACTGGTGGCTTAAACACTGAGCCGGTCTCTGCTCTCGGAGGCGCCATCATATCAAGGGGCTGTTTTTCGTCATGTGGATAAATCCAAGCAGACTGCCTGCTTTGTCAGGGCATCAGTAGCTATCTGCTAAGTTCAGGTCCTGAAGTTTACATTATATCATTGGAAAACAGTAAAACGCCGATGTAATCAGTGGGTATAAGGTTAGACTAGTACCTATTCCAAGGTTTCCCGTGAGCGTGCCCTTCATGGTACAAGTATCCCACCTGAGGGTCTCATAGAAGTTGGTAACTTATTTGAAGCACTACGCTCTATCTTAGCATATGCTCGTGACTGTTCTATTCTATTGCACAGTATGTTGGGATTTAATAATTGTAAATTATTTTTCTTTGAGTACATTAAGTACTCAAGAAAGATATTTCTCTTATGAATTTGAATAGCTCAATTTGGAAACTCAAAATTCATTTAGGTCCCAACCAACCATTTACATCTCATTCAGAGGTGAACTGAGGTTGTGTGTGATATTAGAGGTCTCAGAGAGAGAGGAATAAAGGTATGCTGAAACAGAGATGTACACATAGCCTTATACTGCTGCTTCTTTTACCATATGAGGGCTAAGAAGTTCTTCAGAGTTCCTTGAAAGCATCAATGTATCCATCCTTTCTCATGAAGATTGAGAAGCTTCTGTGTCAACTATAAACAACGTTTATTGTTGGCTTATAAAGAAAGTAATGGTGGGGATTATGGCTGCAACTCGAAGGATGACGTGATGGGACCCGTCAGGGACTCAAGCTCAATAGGAGGAACGACTGAGACCCACCGCATCCTATTGGAGCAGAGAGTCAATGTTGGTTTTGCTGTGAGTGAGGAAAAATCTGTTCAAATTGCAGGCTTATATGACTCATGGATTTATTTAGCCAACGGGCAATTTTTGTTTACCTGTCAAGAAATATATAAATAGAAGCAATTGTTAGGAGAATTACTTTTTTTTTTTTTTTTTTTTTTTTTTTTTTTTGCGGTACGCGGGCCTCTCACTGTCGTGGCCTCTCCCGTTGCGGAGCACAGGCTCCGGACGCACAGGCTCAGCGGCCACGGCTGACGGGCCCAGCCTCTCCGCGGCACGTGGGATCCTCCCGGACCGGGGCGCGAACCCGGTTCCCCTGCATCGGCGGGCGGACGCGCAACCACTGCGCCACCAGGGAAGCCCGAGAATTACTTTTTTTGAGTTCCAAATGTAAATGATTTGAAATGAAATTAGTAGTATAGAAAAGGCTATTTCTCCCCTTTACGAGAAGGAAATTGTTCAGAGATGAGTACAGCAGCGGACCTGATAGAGTTACAGTGCAGAGTGAATTGAATTACCCACGTGGAGCAAATGAGTGGCTTCATTTCAGTTTTATTGCCCTAATATAATCTGTTTTCGTTAATGAGAGTCCTGCATCTCAGATCTGACATATCCATATACGCAAGAACCAGGTTTTGCATTGATATCTCTTGCATTTGCTCAAGGCAATGTGAAGATACAGAGCTTCAGGCTTGAAGTTGATTTTCTTCCTCTGGGTTAGGTCCCATGCTTCATAGGATCTATTCTGTGTATACATTGGTAGTTAGCCGTAAATATTAACTGTGTGTGCATGTGGGTCAGAGAATGTGTTAAAATTCAAGAAAAACTATTGAACCACAAAAAGTCGCATCAGTCTATTTTAAAATTTGTATGTTCCATGGGAATTTGGAAGAAATCTTAAGTGATGGTGAAAAATAAAATGGGTTTTATATTGAACATTTTAATATGTCTTAAAGGAAGTAGATTCAGGAAAATTAAGTTCGTAAAAGTTGGTTTTCAACTTCAACATGTTTGTTAACTTCATCGATTTTTAATTCACGTCAAGATTTTTTTTTATTGCATTAAAAAAGCAATGAGGCTAAACCAGAGGCACTGAGGATTTTTAATGAAATCAATTTTTGAAAGTAAGGTGCTTTCTTTCTTGAAATTCTGCAGAGTTTGTCTGCCAAATCGCATATATTCGGGCAACATGAGAGAGGCTGTCTGCTAAGGTACAAAATCAAAGTCTCTCTGAGATAAGCCCCAACAGGAATGGTATCTTAGCTTTGACCATATCGTTGGTGTCTGCTCTGTCAATTCCCTTTTCGCCACTACCTTCTTCCTGAGATGAGCCTTAAACATCTCAATTCACGGGTGAAACAGCATTCTGAAAATGTCCTGAAACGATCACCTGCTCTCTATTCTATTTGGACTTTGAATAAACTGCTAAGATAACCCCCTTTTAAGTGAGGAAGACTGGCCTTTGTACGTTCTGGAAAAATTCTTACCCCCTGGAGAATCTCTGTTCAATACTTTAAATGGGTGAGCCATTTCCTGAGAATCAGCAAACATTTTGAGAATCTTTCAGTTCACCTTGGTCGCTTTTTAGAAAAATGCTCTAGTGATTATTCTAGCGCAGTGTTTGTTTCTCAAACTCGAGTGTTCATCAGAATTACTTGGGGGGCTTATTAAAATACAGATGGCTGGGCCCTTCCCTGAGTTTCTGATTCAGTAGGTTTGTGTTGGAGCCCAGAATTTTCATTCTAACAAATTTCTAGATGATCCTTATGCTCCTGGCCCAGGGACAATTCTTTGAGAGCCACTGTGCTTTTGGATTGAAAATGCTGCTTTGTGCTCCTACAATAGATAACTAGGGCATTATTATGAACACGTTTGTGATCTAGGTTTCTAACAGTCTTTTTCTTTCTTTTTTTTTTTTTTTTTTTCTATACACGGGCCTCTCACTGTCGCGGCCTCTCCCTCTGCGGAGCACAGGCTCCGGACGCGCAGGCTCAGCGCCCATGGCTCACGGGCCCAGCCGCTCCGCGGCACGTGGGATCCTCCCGGACCGGGGCTCGAACCTGTGTTCCCTGCACTGGCAGGCGGACCCTCAACCACTGCGCCACCAGGGAAGCCCTCTAACAGTCTTTTTCTAATAAAACTACCTGGGCTGTAAATGTACCAAAATGAACAATAGTAAATTGAGAAAACTACATCTTTTCATAAAAGGAAGGGCTTATCAATACGTCCAGGTAATTTAGAGCATCAGCCCTGATCCACTGAGAGGAGGGCTGACTATAATCTGTATGAAAGCAAGAACTATATTCATTTTAGTTACTCATCTCATCCCTAGCACATAAAACAGAATGATGACTGGTACATGGATGGGCGTGCAAATATTTACTGAATAAATAAGTAAAATGCTTACAGCAAACATTGACATTAGCGATACCATTTTTCATGCATAGATTTGATTTTAGTTTTAGTGAGTTAGAACATGACATATACCGTGATGCAAGCATGCTGTATGACAAATCATCCCAAATGCCATGCCTTACATAAGATTAAGATTCACATTTCTGTTGGTCAACGGTGATGTATCTGGTCTGCCCTGGGCTCAGCTGGGTGGCTTTGCTCTGTGTTCCCTGATCCCTGAGCTTAACTCCAAACCATGGGTTGGGTTCAAGTCTCTCCAAGCGTGTTTGTTCTGGAGGCCAAGCTGAAGGGGCTGCAACTACCCGGGCCATGTTCTTGTAGGGTGGGTCACCTGAGTGAGGGCAAGAGGTCAGCCAGGTCATGCAAGTACCCTGAAGGCCTTCGCCCTCATCAGGTCCATTCACATTCCATTGGCCAAAGCAAGCCATACAGTCCTGCTAGAAGTGGAGCTAAAAGGCATCCGGGGTGAGCGGATATTTTCGGAACGTTCCAGTCCATCACAGTTCTGAATACGGGAATAGTGGCTTACCTTAAAGATGAATCATCAGCACACAGAAACCCACGGCTCGGAGATGTAGTCATGCATCCAGCTGTGCCCTTGTGCCTTTGGAAGAGGACGCTGTTGCTGGAACTGCCCCGTTACACACTTGAAAGGGTGGTGTGTCTTCTGGTGTTTGTGCCATAGCCGAAGTTTGTTTGTTTTTCTTTTCACTCAGTTCTCCGTTGTTTCCTAATTTTTTTTTTTTTAAAGAAGATGTTGGGGATAGGAGTTTATTAATTAATTAATTTATTTTTGCTGTGTTGGGTCTTCGTTTCTGTGCGAGGGCTTTCTCTAGTTGTGGCAAGCGGGGGCCACTCTTCATCGCGGTGCGCGGGCCTCTCACTATCGCAGCCTCTCTTGTTAGTTGTGGCTCACGGGCCTAGTTGCTCCGCGGCATGTGGGATCCTCCCAGACTGGGGCTCGAACCCGTGTCCCCTGCGTTAGCAGGCAGATTCTCAACCACTGCGCCACCAGGGAAGCCCACCTAATTATTTTTTATTGATGCTATTCCAGACAATGTCTGAACTCAAAGGAACGGTCTTAATTCTGGCAGGGTTTGACACCAGGTGAGATGGAGAGGGACAGGGTTTTTTAAGAGACTCTTGCAAATTTGACCGAACAGATGTCCAGGAAGCAGGTGGCCCTTCCCCCTCCCTGACCTGACTCTCTAAGGCATCTCATTGTCGCTATTTGCCGTGTAGAGTGTAGAGTGTCTTCTCTCCTGCCTCTTTGTGTGTGGAAGGCAGATGCAAGGATGCACTGGAACATGCGGTGCCTGGACCTGGGCACCAGTTCCCGGGGCTTAGCTCACCTTCTTATGCTGTTTCTGGCGGGTGGACTAAATCAGCCTCACAGCCACAGCCTTCCCAAAGTACATTCTAGGAATACATCATATCCCCTTCTGTTCCTTATAACTGGAGTAGTTTCTGGTGGAGACAGATTTTTCACTTTCTGTAACGATTTCCATTGGCCTGTAGTTGAGCAGAATTTACATGGCAGAATGAATGAATCAGCACTAGCTTTGTTTTCTACTATCTGAATAAGACCCTGCATTTGAATGACCCTGCTTCTATCTCTTCTTTTCTGTTGCATTGATCTTTTCCAGTGAAAACCTAAGAATCCCTTTGGATTCTTAGGACACGATGGAAGAAAGAAAAAGCAAAAACCTAAAACAAGTGAGGGTCTAACCCCTGTACTTCCAGGCCTGTTTTACAATTAGTGTTATGGCCAAACCAGAACTGGTCCTTTGAAATGCCTGCCATGGGTCCCAAGAGAGAGCATATAAAAGCTTTCTCTTCTTCCAGAACACAGCCATCACCTCTGTTGGTTAAAGAAAGGGAGGCACTGAATTGCAGAGGCTCGTTAATGTCACTTTAACGTTACAGGGAAGCGAATTCAACTTAATTCACTGGACCCGGGGAAGTGCCTGGTGTGAAAGGCAAGGAGCTCTGGGGGCCTTTCAGAGCAGGAGTCGCTTCCCTTTTAATCGAATAACGTGTGATGTATGAATGAAGACATTTCAGCCGATGACATGGCTGCTCTCCAGTGATCACCAGGGACAGACAGAAACAACAGACTCTCTTCTGTATCTCATGCTCTAAAAATCTTAGGAGCCTTGGAAAGCATGGTGCAAGCCATAATTGAATAACCAGAAAATGGGAACAGACGGAGGCTGGTGCGTCCTCTAGAAAGTGATTATTTAGATAATTTCTGAGGCATCATTGGTAGTGGAAGGTGAGGTCTTCTAAATATTCAGAGAGCAGCAAGGAATTTTTAGAGAAAAGCACTATACTGTCTCCTGATATCGATCCAGAGCAAGATGCCATGGAGGAGCAGAGAGAGGAAGGGAAGAAAGGAGGGTAAGAAATGGGAGGAAAGAGGAAGTGGGTCACGGTCCAGTGTCCACGGGCGGAGGTGACACATGAGAGGGGGACCCCTAAAGGAAGGGGGAGGGTGGGTTCCCGCAGCCCCAGTGGGCTAAGAACAAAATGCGTGCTCAGTTGAATCCGTGGTGGTTTTACGTACTTGGCGATCAGATCAGCTTTACCACGTGTGTCGACCCACGTCCGTGTGAGCAGCCACTGCCGGGGCAGGTAGCGGTACGTGAGTTTCAAACTGTGTGTAAAAACCAGGCAAATGTGTAATGTCAGCACTAAAATGCAGGGAAGTGTGCTGCTGGGAATTAACATTTAACTGTATTAATTTTAGCATAAGCCTTTTGGTTGGGTTAAAGTAAATGTTTTTCTTTAAAACACATTAATCTGTAAGTATCCATTTGGAAAGCTCCAAGTTAATGCATACTTCAGCTTTGTGTTAAAGCCAGGAGTGGCAATTCCTTTTTCTTGCGCTGGACGTTTCCTGTTCGTAAAGAAGTCTTACCACGCGGACCCATATAGGTAGTCATCTTGCAAAGAAATAATAATAATAATTATTATTTTTTAAGAAATAATTATTGTAAAGAGAGCAAGAGAGAGTTTTTGCTCTGTATTTATGTAGTTGGTACTGTATTTTCTCCAGCTACCTAAATACTTGCTTTAGTTCTCCCCATTTATATGAATGCAATGTGATAATGTTTAAAAAACACGGACGTCCAGTGTTTTAGGGAAGCCTTTCTTTCTGTCAGAGTATGCTAAATTGGCCAGTTCATTTCTCCAAATATCAGTGTTTGGAAAAGAATAAATATCTTAAACAGGGTTCTGCCCGCCTCCTTCTCCTCCAAGAGAAAGGGGAAGTAAACCATAGGACATAATTCTCTCCTAGAAATAAGAAAACCTCTTGGGTAATAAAAATCATGCTTAGGCTGCTGGGCTCGATATACTTTGGGTATTTTTACGATGCTTAGCTTGCATACAGACCAAAAAGTTCCTTTCATTGTCATTAAAAAAATGACTATCCACTATATTTTGCAGCATCTGCCTAATCATATTTGTTTTGTAAACTGGTTTCAGGGAAAATAAACACACACTCTCACCTTTATTTAATAAACAGGGAATAAATAATCCTATGAAGCTAGATGGAAAAATGGGTCAGTGAACAGGGTTTTAAGCCATATGGAGGAATTAAAATCTTAATATGAAATAACCCACAAAATATTTTCAAAAATAGTTCCCCATACTTAACCAATGAGCAGGAATGGGAATCTGCTTCAGTAGCGCGTAGTCAAGATGTTCAAGTATTAAGGGTTGAGTGAAGGGTTAGGGTTAGGATTGACAGGTTTCCTTCTGCAGTGCTACACCTCTGTTTACACGCCCCTTGGGAAGTTTTGGCGCTCTTCAGGGTCTTTTTCCTCATTTAGAGGATGGGGTTCTGAAAAGGTCATTGAAGGCAATAAGTGAATTAATGATGCACCATACAGTGCCACCTCTTGGGATTCTCTGCAATTACGTGACTTCATTCGTCCTAAAATATTAGCTAGTTTCCTCTTTGCATTTGGGACTTCGGAGTCCTGACAGTCTATCCAAAGAGACGCCGCAATGTGTGTATCAAAGTTTAAGGCAAATTTGGTTGTGTGAGTGCATACACGCTTGCAAACATGGGCGCACGGATCACACTCAAAAGTCTAGAACATTCTTTAAAATGAGTTGTGTTCAGTGTGCAGGTGGAGCAAAGTAGCCTGATTATTATTATTATTGCTACTATTTTTTGCGGTACGCGGGCCTCTCACTGTTGTGGCCTCTCCCTTTTCTGTTTCGAAGCTGGTGACCCCTTTTTGAGTGAGTTCCTACAATATTCTTTTCCTGGTCAAATAAACTTTGTAAAAGTCCAAGATGAGTTTAGAGAACCTGCAACACATTTTTTTTTTTTTTTTTTTGCGGTACGCGGTCTTCTCACTGCTGTGGCCTCTCCCGTTGCGGAGCGCAGGCTCCGGACGCGCAGGCTCAGCGGCCATGGCTCACGGGCCCAGCCGCTCCGCGGCATGTGGGATCCTCCCGGACCGGGACGCGAACCCGCGTCCCCTGCATCGGCAGGCGGACGCGCAACCACTGCGCCACCAGGGAAGCCCTAAGTTAGGGTTTTTAACTTTGACCAGATTGTAATTTGAAGACCTACAGGCTCGCTTGAGAATATAATTTCAAAAGTGAGGGAGGGATATGTGTGCCTTTCTTATCTCCCTTCTTCAGTCTATTCTCCTTGATACACACACATCTATAAAGTATTGTGTGTGATATCTAAACTATTTCCATATAAATCCTCTATTTTGTATAAACTGTATTGGTACAAGAAATAGTTTTATCATGCTTCTTAGAATTTGTGTAAATATATACATGCACATTTCATATGTATGTGTGTATGTATAGTACATAAGTAAGACCCTCACAGCATCTATATTTGTGAAATGTCAGATCTAGATGCCAGAGTGGGCAGCGGGGGCTTTCCTTTTAAGTCGGTTTGGACAGGCAGCTTCAAGGATCTAAAGCACAGCTGGGCAGGGGAGGGGGCATGAGAGCAAGGTTTCCTATTTATCTAAATGTGATGACTTTTAAAGTTTAGCTTTACGGTCCTTGTAATTGTTGCCTCTGTCTTCAAAGTCAAGCGGCGCAGCGATGCTCTGGCACCCCCAGATCTGTGGCTGGCACATCTGCCTGTGTAACAGCCCTTTTGGTGGTGCGGGGAGCCTCCCAGCTATCGAGATACTGATTTTACGTGTTTTTATAGTTTCTGTAAAGGAAACGTTTTCGAACTACGGTTAAGATGCACTTTTCTTCTTAGCGGAAGGAAACCACAGTGGATTAAACAGAGGGTGGTGCGGTGTAAATTTTAATTAAAACAAGACTACCTGCTAGGTTGAGAGCTTGGGAAGAGTGTGGAAAGGACTGGAAGGGGTCCTCTCCCAGGAGACTTACTCACCTGCATTCAGTTTCTCCCCCCAAGTTAAGGACACAGCGTGAAGAGGCAATATTTTTAGGACCAGGAACAGTAGGGTCTCTTTCTCTGGGATTTCTGGGCTTGGACAGTGGTGCCAGGAGATGGCCTTGGACTCAGATCCAGCAAAGGCTGGCAGCCTGCAGTAGGGCCCTCTGAGTGGCCAAGGCCTCGCCTGTTTTTCTGCAGTGGTAACGGAAACCGTGGCGGAGCTGGAGCTCCGCTGGAAGGTAAAGGCGAAGATGCCCACGTCGACCTCGAGTGGAAGGAGCCGCGAAGTGCCGGGGCAGGTGCGAGCTCTCCACCCGGCCCCTCCCTCCGGAGTCTGGGCTCCTAGTCCGCTCAGGATGGGACAGGCCCATCCCAGCCGGAAGCGCTGCAAACTAGAGGCAAAGGGCCGCGCAAGGAGAATGGGGGCTGGGGGCGACGAGGGGACTAGAAGGAAGAAAGCCCAGATTCCTCAGGGAAGACGGAGGCGCGGGTTCCAGCAGGACAGAGAGTCCCCAGAGGCCAGGAGGGAGGAATCCACCCCGGGAAGGGGAGGGGAGAAACCAGGCAGGCCTCCTGCGCTCTGGAGTCGGAGCCCGGCGCCGAGGCCCAGTTGGTGTCTTTCCACACAGGGGCGCTGGAGCACGTTTGATTGCAGCAAGAGGAGTGAATGCGCACCCTGACCCGTGCGCCCCATTCGGTGTCGGATCCCCGTTCCTAGTTCCTCTCAGGGGAGGGGTTGGGGGCGGCGCGGAGCGAAAGCGTTGGAGAAGTGGCCGGCCTCACAAATGCTTTGGCCTCCGCGGGCGGTTATGCATTTATTGAAAATGAAAATGGAGCTCGCGATATAGACAAACGCGTGGGGTGTACGGGGAGGAGCGTTTGAGTTGCTCTGAAGGCATCCACCAGGCCGGCCCTCGCTTGCCTTCCGTGACCTTTTCCTTTTCCTTCTTTTTGAGACCGGGTGAAGGAAAAGGAATCTGTTTTTGGAGAAGAGCTGGGTTTGGGACGGAAAGGGGGGGGATCGTCAGAGACAGTGACCCCCGAGCCCCCTCCCTTGCAGCCCCGCAGTTTGCTCTCCATCACCCCCGTGCACACCCCCAGGTCCGCCGGGGGTCTCGGCCGTGGCTGTTTCGCGTGAGGCAAGAAAAGCTGGGAAGGAAACACGAGGGGGAGCGCCTCGGAGGGCGACCGGGCTGCAGCTGCGCGCGATGCGAGCGCGTGGACGCGGAGCGCAGCCCCGCGCCGCGCCGAGGACGGGCGTCTCGGGGGCAGCCCCCTCCCTCGGTGCCCCCGACGCCCCCTCCTCATCGCGGGCCTCTTCTCGCACGCCCTCGCCCCGCGTATCGCCGGGTGCGCCCTCCCGGTGGCCCGCAGCCCCAGAGCCCCCAGCGCGCCTCCGCGCCCAGCCCGCACCCAAGACCTGCGTGGCCCCGCCGCCTCCTCGCTGCCAGCCCTGGCCACCCGGGCGCAGTTCCCGGGGGCGGGGGGGGCGGTGAAGGGGCCACGTGGGGAGAGGAGGGAGGAGGAGCCGCGCGGGGGGCCGGGGGCGGGGCGCGGGGATGCGCCCTGGGTGCTCGCCGGTCTCTAGGCGGGGTGCCAAATTCCGGGGCCTGGGCAGCTTCCCTCCCTTTATGTTTTTTTGTTGCTTTTTTTCTTTCTGTCGATGGCTTTGATCAGGCCGTACGTGGCCATGGCAAGGAGTTGAAAAGCAGAAAAGACGAGCGAAAGAGAACACACCCCCAGACCCCGGCTCCGCCGAGCCGCCGGGGGAGGGGGCGGAGGAGGCTGAGCCAGGCAGTCGCCGGCGGCGACTTGAGAGTGGCGCGCGGGAGGAGCGGCCGCGCGGCCGCCGTCCTTTCTTCCTCCTCCTCCTCCTCCTCCTCTTCTTCCCCCTTTCCCCCGGCGGGGGTGGGGAGCGGGAACCCGAAAGGGGGAAAGCCATTATCAAAACGCCCCAAAGGCAGCCGGCGAGAGCGCGCGGAGACCGATGGCTTCGCTGTACCAGAGGTTCACGGGCAAGATCAACACCTCGCGGTCCTTCCCGGCGCCCCCGGAGGCGAGCCGCCTCCTGGGCGGCCAGGGGCCCGAGGAGGACGGCGCGGGGCCCAAGCCCCTCGGAGCCCAGGCGCCCGCGGCGGCGCCCCCGGAGCGCGGCGGCGGCGGCGGCGGCGGCGGCGGCGCGGGCGGCCGGCCCCGGTTCCAGTACCAGGCGCAGAGCGACTGTGACGACGAGGACGTAAGAGCATCTGGGTGGGTGGGTGGGTGGGTGGGTGGACGCGCGGGGCTCCGGGCAGCCCGGGGGAGACGCGCCCGCGCCGCGTCTGCGATGGTCTTGGGGCGCCCTCCTTCCCCACCCCTCCCCCACCCCTCCCGGGAGCGCCCGCAGATACGCTCCTCGCGCGGATCTCGGTCACCGCCGTCCTGGAGCGGGTCCTTGTCTGCAGCGGCGGCGGCGGCCAGGAGTTGGTGGCGCTGAGAGAGCAGCGTTGGTGGGGCGTGGAATTGGCTGGGGGCTCACGGATGTGTGCATGCCTGGTGTTCACTGCCTGGTGCTGTGGATCCCAAGGAGGGGGTTCGATCTGTCTGTGCTTACAAGTTGGTTTCTCTTTTCTTTCCTTTCTTACTTTTTTCTTTTGTCTGCTTTAAGACTCGAGGAGGAGACTGTCCCAGGCTCTTTTTCTCCCCCCTCCCACCTGTCACTGGAATCCTCACCTCGGGGCGCTGTCCCTTCACTCACTTCTCCAGCACCTCGCCCTCCCCCCCCAGTGCTGGTGGTGATGGTGGTTTTCTTTGCCGAAAAATAAAATAAAAGCACTAGCATCCGAGGCCCAAGCCCTTGTCCCAGGGCCCAGCCCAATTTCTGCTGGTGGGAGTCAGGCCCTGCCTGTGCCCACACCTAGCCTTGGACCTAGCAGCCACCTTAGGCTGTGTGAGCTGAAAACTTCTCCGGGAGCACGTTTTTTACTCTTCTCGGGGCTGGCAGCCTGGGTTTCAAAGGTTGGATCTGCATATCACCTTAGTAACTGATGACTCAGGCGGGACGCCAGACGGCTGCAGTGATGGATGAGTTCAGCCACCTCTGTTGATCCTGTCCATCTGTTCAGAGGGCCAGGGAAGGCCACGGAGAGAGGAAAGTGATGTTTCTGAGACCTTCTCCTCCCAGAAAAAAAGAGAAAAATCCCAGACAAGCTCTCAGGCGGGCAGGCAGGGCTGGCTTGGCTGGTACAGCCCCTGGCTGGCTGTGTGGGGTCCTAGAGCTCACTGTGTGTAGCTCTGAGAGTTTCCCACCTGGGGGCACCTGGGCACAGGTCCTCACACAAGCCTCTCAGACGGCCTACCCCGACATACCCCGGGCAGTTCATGTCCCTGCCCTCAGCAGGAGGCTGTGGTCATTCAACACGTCCTGCCTGGGATCACTGGTTGTTTTTGTTTTGTTTTATCAGTGGAGGATGTGGAGAGTGTAATAGACATGACAGAAGTTTGTGGGAGATGTGGTTCGTGTGTGTGTGTGTGCACGTGCACACACACCCCGTATCGGATCTTGCATGAGATTTTCTTATGTTGGGTTATTTCTAGACTCCCCTGGTTAAAAGAGAGCTATCAGAGAGATGTCCCTCACTTCAGTGGGTCAGGTCCTGAGGGAAATGCATGAATTCTCAGGTTCAAGGAACCAGAATCTTGGAGGAACAGTTTCATTGGGGCAGTTGAAAAATTCTGGAGGATTAAACTCCTGAGAATCTGGGGGAAGACCACTGAGCTGCAGTGCAGACAGAAATGATGCACTTTTTGTTGCTTCAAATCTGACTTAAAACTGTTGGATTGTGTTATGCTTGAAGTGAAAACCGTGAGCAATTTCTTCCTAATAGGCTCTAGGTGTCGCTAGGGGAGAGGAACGGGGAGAGTTTCTGCATTTTGTTTTAGATCATCTCCACCCATCATTTTTTCTTTTTTTTTTTTTCTCCTCATCTTAGCTTTGAGCATATAGTCCTCCTTTTCAATTTGACATAAGTCTAGAACTGTTTCTCAGATAAGCAAAATGGTTGAACCGAGGAGCAAATTATGAATTTAACATTTGCAAATGATTTCTGCTGAAATGGCTCTGAACAGTGTATGTAATTTAAATTCATTAACTCCTGACATCAGTTTTTTGTTTCCTGGAAAATACAAAAAAGGGTGTGTGCGTGTAGGTGTAGGTGTAGGTATAAATATAGTGTATGTGTATGTCGTATCCTTATGAGATAGATATGTATCAGGTTTAAAATGTACGATTAAACAATGACACACGGCTAAATGTAGCATCAATTTCTTGAAAATTTTTCTGTGCTTTTCTCAGAAAAAATATTCGGAATTGAAAAAACTATGTCTAAAAATGTGCTAAATGATAGACGTGCACATGAAACAGATTACTTTTCCTCCAGGCACAGTGGCTTCTGTTTGCTGAAGATAAGAGCACTAGCTAAAGAAAGTAGATATAAGAACTGCTTTTCTGATACCAGCCCTTGTCAAGATTAAACAATCTTGAGCAATCATCCTGCTACTCAAATTTAAACCTGAAGATATACAACTGATTAGGCACACATTACGTATCATTCTGTGTATCTTGGGGCGGCCACGTAAACATGTACTTTAGCAGTTTGGGCGGCTCTGGGCACAGGCCGGAGCTGTCCGAGGTTCTGAAGAGTCCTTTGCATTAGCGCACGGGAAACCTTCAGCACTTCTGTTTGGAGTCCCAACACTAAGGCTGGTGTGTCATTGCTCTTCTGTGGTTTGTCTGTTCCATGGAACAGAAACACCTTTCACACCTTGGTCACTGAGATGATGGTAAACACCATACCTTTAAAATCCAATGAACTTTGTGCCTCGTCGTTCCATCCAGAAACGGGGAAATAAAATGTAGTTCTTGACCTCTTTATATGTGTACACACACATGCCTGAATATGACTGAAAACGGGCGATTCTTCACAAAATAAAATTGAAGGTAGTTATCAGGTCTAGAAGAGATAAGTCAAATGCCGAAGTTGCGTGGCAGGTGACTGGGACTGCATTACCTATCTGCACCAACGACACATGTAAGGGACCTCTCTGCTGTGTAGCACTACATAAAAGCCTGCTTGGGGTGGGTCAGTTTTAAAATGTGAAGCTTAACTTTGAAAAAGAAGGGAAGCCAGAGCGCTTTTTCTATTAGAGTTTCCTCATCAATCTTAGATTTATTTAAGTATAAAGTCAATGACTTGGGAAACCCCTCTGAGGAATCAATAGCTATTTTGGTTTAAAATTCATTTTGTAGGTTTAAAAATAAGTTGACTGTTAAAGGGAGTGTTGCTGGAAGTGACTTTTAATGGAATTTAGTAACTTCCGATAGGAATTGACTTCAATTATTTTTAAAATACTGAACTTTGTCATGCCCCTGCTTGAGCATTTCCTTTTGGTTTCTTAAAGGACTTTAGGAGGACATGGATAACTGTCAGGGCAGTAGTCTTGTTGGGGCCACATCACCATGTTCCTGTGCTCTTCATTTTTGGTGCCGCATGATTTCCTAAGAATACAAATGTGATGACAAGAGGATTTTAAAACAGCACTTTGGCCGAAACAGGGATTGAGCAAAAATCACTGCTTATGCTGTGTATCAGCTTATGATGTCACTGCTTCTGTTGTATTTCATCTTCCTGTATGTCTGCAGCAACTAGCCCTTCTTCTTCCTCTCCACCTTGATTTTTCACCAGTATGATGCCAACATCCTGTTAATTTCTCCCTGGAGTCTATCAACTTTAAGTTTTTTAAGCAGCTTGGCTCCACAGAAATGTTTATATCCCCTCTTACTTTCTTCTGCTCCAATTTCAAATGCTTTTAAAAATATTTAGGTTCATATTATCTTCCTAACATATTGAGAAGAAGGCTAAAGCTTTCAACCACCTGTTGATCCCATTGTTTTCGTGACTAATTTGACAGTGCTTAGTGTAACTCACCTACGGAACAGCTATGGGATGTCATAGGGTTGTTTGGAGGTTTCGTCTTCTCAGTCAAGTGGTCTGAAACTGAATCCACTCACTTGTTCCGAGCATCCTCTTTCCCTTATTTAGCTGGACGGCAGACTCGCATTCTTACCGTCTTCGCTGCAGAAACTGCGCACAGTATGTCATCAGTGTCCTCTTAATTACTGGATATAATGGCCGGGCTCCTCTTCAGTCTTTGCTGTTATCGCTTTTCTCCTGTTGACCATCACCCTGCACTTCAAACGTTTGCATCATATGTCTTTCATGATGCCGCATGAATTCATGTCCCGTCTCTCTCTGACCCTGGCCTTTGAATTCTTTGGTAAATCATTTTTTCCTCCTCCCTTTCATGCAGGAGGTTGGGAGAACCTACACTCCAAGGTTTTGGTCTCCACTGTTCTATTCTTTCCCTTCCATGCTTTCTTTTTAAGATAAATTCGTTATGGGATAAATTAGAGTGAAGATAAAGGGAGCTGAGTATATTTCGCAGCTTCTGTGTTAGCAGGTGGCTAAAAGTAGCTTTATTCCTCCGGTATACATGTCCTAGCATTTCTTGTGGAGATCATTTGCCTTCCTGTTTTACAGAATTGGAGAACTGGAGAATTGGAAGGAGCTTGGCGATCACCGTCTTGATTTCCCTTCCCAGCACTTGTTCCACATGTCACGCAGCTGGGCGCTAGACCGTTTCTGTGGTGTTGACGAGATATCTGCGTAGAATATATCCCTAACCTTGTCATTCGCCTCTCTTTACAACTCCTTATTCTAAATAACGTTCTGCCTAATCTCCTTATTTCTACTTCTAGTACTGCCATCCCTTCCACCCCCGAGCGTGGCATACAATACACATAAGCTTGTACGGTTACATTTTCCTACTATCTTGATTTCTTTCTTACAACATTAAGTATTTCGCTAGATAAGCTTTGAGGTATCCTTATGGGTTTAATGCCCTATAACACCATATCATAATGCCCTGCTGGACACAACAGTTGTCCTCATGAAAAGTTTATCTTCTGCACTCCAGAACAATGTTAAACACATGAGAAGTGTCTACTGTCTAAGACAGTCTCTCTGTGAATGTTTTGGTAAAGTATATATAACAAAATTATACAAAATTTTGCCTACTGTCTCAGCACAGAGCATGTAGTCGTCATTGAGAAGTCATCTGTGTTACAAGGAAGTAAGAATGGTGACATAAACAAGGATTAAGTGCTAGTTGACTGACGAGTGAAACCAAGTATAGCATCAAAAACACCTTGCCTCTGCATTGCACCTTGTATTTTTTAAAGCACCACTACGTGTATCTCATTTCACCTCCGGAGTTACCTTGGCTTGGGGAGAACCATAACAAAGAGCTAATCTGTTGGTTTGAAAAATTAATCAGGGTAAGCCTAATTTTTTTCATTTGGATGAGTCGATTGTCCACTGTGAATTATAGCGAATAAATTTCAATCTGTTAACACGCCTTTGCCCTGTAGAGTCAGCCAGAGACGTACATGTTTGTGCTTAAAGCCGAATTTGTGAAAAATGAGCATTCTGCCTTCTCGGTGGATTTGAGTTCCGTGTAGCAGTAAGATATGTTGAAGTGGGCACAGCAGCCTATTTTTTATGGCATGCTTTTTCTTATTACTGCCAGTGCGCACAATTTTAAATCATTTACTTGTTTATGTTAATTGTAGATTTAAGGAGGTCTGGAGTATTAGAATAACGTAATATCGGTTTATATTTTTGACAATGGAATCAACTCATTTTCCCACGTGAGATTAATATCCTAGTATCACTCTGTAGACAGGAATTTCTCTAGATGTTGGCTCTGGACATTTTTCCTTCATAACGTAGAGCTTTTTATTTCATACCCCAAGCTTTTTCTCCTTTAATAGAGTCAGAATGATTAATGAGTTTAATTTTTGCAAGCAACTGGCAGGAGTTGCTGAGTAAGATGTACAATCTTAGTGTATATAACCCTGTTCCCTTTAATTACTCTGATAATAACAATGCATTTGTCAAGTGCATATGGAATGCTTCTTTGCAACATACAATATTGATCCCTTTCATAGAGCATTGCTTATAAAAATAATGTGTACAGTAGCCCTTTTAAAATTGAATTCTGCCTAATAAATTTAGCCTTAAGGGCATTGAGTGTCCATGTGCCATGTTTTGATTTTCTTCCATTTTAAGCACATTGGTTTGACTTTATGTACATTAAAAAAAAATGCACTCAGCCTTTCTGGTTAATGACTTTTGGAACATTTCTCTTTAGAAGGATCTAGCATCGTGAAATTATCTAAAATTGAACATTTAAAAATTTGATACCAACTCATTTTACAAATGAGAAGACTACAAGTAATTATGTGAATAATATTCCACAAATCACTTGTGTTCTCTGGACCTCGGAGAAGCTCAGCCTTCCCTTCTCTCCTGTGTTCTTCTCAGTATCCTCTGTGGTACCGTAATTGAGTGGAGGAATTAACTTAATTATATCACTGAATTTCAAAAGTATGAACATTATGAAATCTAACGGTCTAACTTATTTTGGTTCTAAATGGATATGCTAATTGCCAAAGGAGAAAACAAACAGTTTCGCCACAGTAGTATACGATTTTTGCCCTGAATGGGTTTCCCCGATAGTTTTACTCTTTTTCCTCCATGTATTTCTTTCTGTGTTTTCTAACAACATCCAGATCCATCTGAAGCACGGGAGATGTTCAGTTTTGTCGCATGATGGAGGAATGTATATAGGTAATTTTTCAGGAAGACTACAAGCCAGTAAAGCCCACAAGGTCCAGGTGGTAGAATTCCAGGTGGTGAACACCCTGCCTCCCAGATTAGGGAACATCTCAGTTGAGAGCAGCAGGCATTGGGGGCTGGATGCTGTAGATTTACCACCTGGCAGGCGTTGGACTCTTATAGGGATGCAGGAAAGAGGGAGACTCCGTCCTGGAACAGTCGTTCCCTCAGAAAAGACAAACAAATTTATTTTCACTCATCCCTTCAGTGTGTAGATAAACACCTTGAAGGCATTTAGAGTGCATTAAAAGCATCCTAGCACCATGCCTAATGGAAATGAAAAAAAAATACATACACACACACACGGTTTTTAATTCAAAAGGAACTTAAGGATTTTCCAGGGCGTCACAGTCATTGTCAAAATCAGTTTTTAACTTTCTCTAGTGTTCAGATTTCATTTTATTTCAGCTTTTACCCTAGATGATTTGGGGTCAGTTTTAATATGCTTCTGTTTAAAAAAAAAAAAGGAACATGTGATATTATCATCTTCCCCAATTTGGAATTGAGAAGACCAATTAATCCTTTCTATCTCCTGTTGTTTACTATTTGGGAAGGTCTATTTTAAAGACAGAACTACTGGAATTAATACAGCCACTTTCATACAGCAATGGGCTCTTTGTTATATTATCTGTGATATATTTATAGGGTTGTATATATCCATTATATTTTATATATGGTGCACCTAATATATTTTAAGGTGACATCAGCCAGAAGGGGAGCAGGAATGGAGTAAGGGAGCATTGAAGAACTCGGAATAAAAGAAGTTGTGCAAGGGAAGCAGGGGGAGGGTAAAGCAGAAACTAGAGGTAGAGGAATGCAGGAGACAATCACGGGCTTCCAGTCTCCCTAATCATTTTCCCCAAAACGTTCAATTTTCTGAACTGTACTCAAACCCTTCCTATGCTTCATGCAACATGCCATCCAGTAATTTACAAATTAAAAACAAAAATGAGAAACCTCCTTAAAAGTCCTGAGAGGTGAAGTTATCTCATCTGCTTTTAGAACTGTGAGATATTTGCAACCACACAAGGTAGCCGACCCCCATGTGAACGGCTCTAAGCCCTGGAGATGCATTGCTTGTTCAGGGCCCCTTGTTGCTCTGTGCACCCTTCCTCAGCATCTCCACGGCTTCTGAGGAAAGACTGCTGCCTCCGGGTACCCGAGGTCGATGGAGACATGTGGTCCCGTGCCCCTTCTTATTCCTCAGGCTGCCTCAAAGGTTAGACTTTCGTCCCCGCTCACCTTGCCCCGTGGTCTCGGGAATATTCACGAAGAGAATGGATGCCATTTTCTGGAACGCTTGGCTACGGTATAGAACGCCTAGCTAGTTTCCCAGGTGAACTTTTAGGTCTTCTCCGTCACGTTCATTTCATCTTTTCCGATTTGCAAATGTGTGCTCCCCGTGCCGGGTTTGAGGGAAGCGTGCTGCAGGTGAATCGCTGAATCCACAGGGAACCCGTCTGTTCACAGCCTCACCCCAGAGCGCACTGCTGGCGGGAACAGCCCTTCGGAAGGAACAGAGGCTCAGCTGAAACTTACATGAGGACGGTGGTTCGTTAGGTGGAAGGATGCAGAGGAGTCACCAGTGGGTGCAGGTGGAGGGATGGAGCAGGGAGGTCACGTTGGGCTCAGAGTTTTCGAACTGGACCTCAAGCTAAGTGCTCCTGGCGGGGGGAGGGTCGTTGGTGCCGCTCTGCGCGTGTTTATGGGTCTCACAGGCACCTGTGGGGCTGTCCTCCTCTCCCCCTTAGAGCTGCGTGCGGCCATGTGGTTGACTGGCTGCTGGAATGGACTGGAAGCGAGGCTAGCTCTCCTAAGTGGATGCTTTACGCGCCGGCACGTGAGTTGCTATGCTCTCTCTTTCCTTTTGCCATAGAAACGAGCAATATTCCAGGTAGTGGCCGTTCCGTGGGAGAGATATAAGCTTATGTTTGTAAACCACTGAGATTATGTTAGGACAGTATCACCTAGCCTGAGCTGAGGGGCGCAGGGCAATCGTGTTCATGTGGACAAGTCACCATTCATCATTTCTGGACCTCGACTGCATCGTCATCTCTGGGCAAAACCAGCACTTTCTAAACTTCTACAGGAAGTTTCGTTCTACCTTCCTGCATCTCACTTAGAACTTTTTGGTTCTCAAAAAAGACTGAAATGGAAATTCCCCTGGGAGGGCAACAGATGTTGGAGTGCCTGAGTCTTATCAGTTCCCTCTTGTCCTGTCTTTGGGAGCACGTGTGTTGAGTGATGGGAAAGGATAAGAAGGGACCCATCTCCTCAAGACAGTGCGTGCATTCGTGGTGGGTGTAGGGGTGGGGAGGGAGGGACTGGGAAGTAGGAGTGGACAGACAGGTTCCTAGATAATAACGATGAAAGCAGACATTGCAGCCTTCAGGATGTTGCTAAGGGTCAGCCTGAGAAATGAGCTTTTTGGGCTTTTGACTGGAGACCTTTCAAGTTGGAAAAGTAGGGGATCAGAGGTTCACAGAGGGAAGCCTTGACATCCTGAGGCTCTGTCTTTGGTGTATGCTCTGCTCTTCATTTTACATGGATTCTGGAATCCATTTTACACGGAGCCTGTATTTACAACGTAGAATTGAAGAGGGCACGTTTTCATCTAAATAATCGGAAATGTTATCAGAAACACCCAGCTCTAGCACGATACTCTTTCTCCCCCGCTTCCTGTCCTGCCCGTGATCAGTTCATCTCCATTTTATACGTGGAAAGGTGTCATTAGGTTCTCTCTCTTTTTTTCCTGATTTTTAGTTCCTCTGAATGGACAGAAAATGCAGCCCCTAAATGACTGGTTATCTATTAAAGGGAGAGGGGGATGCTGTCAAAGACGGGGCACTGTTTCTATAGCAACAGGAGCTGACTGTGATAAGCAGGGATGTCTGGTTTCCTGGTCCGGCGCTATCCTTACTGGACATGCAGTCACTGATACGCTTCCTCATTGCTGTCCTGCAGCTCTGGGGAGATCCTATCAACCGGAGGCCTTTGTTGCCACGGGTACAGGGAGCGCACCTGGGCAGAGCCCTGATGTTCCTGTGCTTGCCTTCCGTGATCTTTAATCCTGCTGTTCTGCTCCAGTGGGTCTTTTATTTCGTCACAACCGTAGGAAGAGCACAGTCTTGTTCTTTAGCCTTTGGCTGTCCCTGGGGTTCATCGCAGTGTCTCTGAAGCAGCGGAGTGCTTGAGGGGTCGTTTTTGGCCCCTGGTATCTGTCACTCCCTCTTACAGACACCTGGGAATCATTTTCCTACTTTGACAGACACCCGGGAGGAGCTTTCCCACCATCGTCCAAGCTGTGCTTCCTCTTGCCCCCCTCCGGTTCGTCCTGCCGCGAGGCCGGTCCACGTCCTTGTCTTCTGACCTCACTGCAGGCATTTGCCCGTCTGGGTGTCCCTGCCCCGGGTCAGAGCTGCCCCCGCTGCCCCTAGGCTGGGAACGGTGCACAGGTTCCTCACTTCCTTCAGCAAATGCCAAGGCCCCTGTCATGACCGGAAGGCACTGCACTGGCTGTTCCCTCTGCTGGAGCGTCCTTCCTTGCTGCCCCTCACGTCTCTGTTTCAGCATCACCTTTTCGGTGGTCCACGCTGCCCGCCCTATTTAAAGTTGCAGTTCCCCCACCCATCACTTCTGATGTTCCCCGCCCCGCCCCGCCCTGCTCTGCTCTGCTTTTACCACGGCATTTATCCCCTGCTGATATATTATATAATTTTCTTATTATGCCTGTTTTATTTTTGCCTCCCCCCGTTGTAGAACCTCAGCTGACTGATGTCAGGATCTCTGGCTGATTGGTTTGCTGCTGTACCCGGTTGCCTGGTACAGCGTCTGGTACGGCCAAAGTGCTCAATAAGTCTTTGCTGAAGGAATGGGTGAAGGATTGGCATCATCTCACCTGAAAAAAACTCTCTGCTCGCGTCTATTTGAATAATCACACTTCTCCAGCCTTTTTTTTTTTTTTTTTTTTTTTAATTGAAAGAGTTCTGAAATTAGAACTCTGGACCTCCTGCGTGGCCGCTTACAAGTGGCTGCAAATGAATTCTCTTCTTTTCAGGATTTCATTTATTGTTTGATTCTGAGCAACAGTTGAGAAGACGAAATAGTTAGTAAGGAAACAGTAGGAGGTACTTTTGTAGGACCTGCTTAAGATGGGTAATATTTAGCATTTGTAATATTTTGTCTGAGTTTAAAAATAAGTGCGAGTTAAAAATAAGTCAGAGACAAATAGCGCATGATATCACTTATATGGGAAATCTAAAAAATACAACAAACTAGTGAACAAAACAAGAAAAGCAGACCCAGATACAGAGAACAAGCTAGTGGTTACCAGAGAGGGGTAGGGGATTTTAAAAAGGGGGTTTTATGGGATTATATGAAATCATGTGCTTGAAAGTTTTGACAATTGGAAAGCACTATAGAATTTAAAGACTCATTCAGTGAAAAAGTATGAGTTAAATTTTCTATATATAACTGTTTCTGCTGACTTTTTTCTCTCTCTCTTTTTTTGTCGTTATCAAAGGAAGTAGTCCCATTAGGGAAAAGGCAAATCTTTGAGAAGAAGAGATTCTTATAAATACAACAATGCGATACATTGTTTTTGATTCGAAATTTACATTACCTAATTCTCAATTTACGTGAAAGAAAAAGATCACAGCTTCTTTTTCTGTGATACTGTGATCGTCTCTTTATCTGGCAGGTAGAAAGTCAAATCAGAATGTTTTTGAACTGTATATCATTAGAGGAAAACTAAAGCTCCCAGACCAAAATGCACAGATTCTGACAGAAAAAAAATATTCCTGGATTCGATAATCTAGACTGCCAGAGGCACTTTAGCTACCTACAGCATACATTTTTTTTTTTTTTTTTTTTTTTTTTTTTTTTTTT